>NW_026283418.1:0-186184 GCF_023373465.1 Oncorhynchus keta | reverse complement strand
GCGAGATCTACTGTCTCTATTATATTATGACAGACCAGCTAGATCTACTGTCTCTATTATATTATGACAGACCAGCTAGATCTACTTTCTCTATTATATTATGACAGACCAGCTAGATCTACTGTCTCTATTATATTATGACAGACCAGCTAGATCTACTGTCTCTATTATATTATGACAGACCAGCGAGATCTACTGTCTCTATTATAATATGACAGACCAGCTAGATCTACTGTCTCTATTATAATATGACATACCAGCTATATCTACTGTCTCTATTATAATATGACAGACCAGCTAGATCTACTGTCTCTATTATAATATGACAGATCAGCTAGATCTACTGTCTCTATTATAATATGACAGACCAGCTTGATCTACTGTCTCTATTATATTATGACATACCAGCTAGATCTACTGTCTCTATTAAAATATGACAGACCAGGTAGATCTACTGTCTCTGTTATATTATGACAGACCAGCTAGGAATACTGTCTCTATTATACTATGACAGACCAGGTAGATCTAATGTCTCTATTATATTATGACAGACCATCTAGATCTACTGTCTCTGTTATATTATGACATACCAGCTAGATCTACTGTCTCTATTATAATATGACAGGCCAGCTAGATATACTGTCTCTATTATAATATGACAGACCAGCTAGATCTATTGTCTCTATTATAATATGACAGACCAGGTAGATCTACTCATTCTATTATAATATGACAGACCAGCGAGATTTACTGTCGCTATTATATTATGACAGACCAGCTAGATCTACTGTCTCTATTATATTATGACAGACCAGCTAGATCTACGGGTCCTATTGTATTATGACAGACCAGCTAGATCTACTGTCTCTATTATATTATGACAGACTGCTAGATCTACTGTCTCTATTATAATATGACAGACCAGATAGATCTACTGTCTCTATTATATAGATGACATACCAGCTAGATCTACTGTCTCATTATAATATGACAGGCCAGCTAGATATACTGTCTCTATTATAATATGACAGACCAGGTAGATCTACTCATTCTATTATAATATGACAGACCAGCGAGATGTACTGTCGCTATTATATTATGCCAGACCAGCTAGATCTACTGTCTCTATTATAATATGACAGACCAGCTAGATCTACTGTCACTATTATAAGATGACATACCAGCTCGATCTACTGTCTCTATTATAATATGACATACCAGCTCGATCTACTGTCTCTATTATATTATGACAGACCAGCTAGATCTACTGTCTCTATTATAATATGACAGACCAGCTAGATCTACTGTCTCTATTATAATATGACATACCAGCTAGATCTACTGTCTCTATTATAAGATGACATACCAGCTAGATCTACTGTCTCTATTATAATATGACAGACCAGCTAGATCTACTGTCACTATTATAAGATGACATACCAGCTCGATCTACTGTCTCTATTATAAAAATGACATACCAGCTCGATCTACTGTCTCTGCTATATTATGACAGACTAGCTAGGAATACTGTCTCTATTATACTATGACAGACCAGGTAGATCTACTGTCTCTATTATATTATGACAGACCAGCTAGATCTACTGTCTCTATTATAATATGACAGACCAGCTAGATCTACTGTCTCTATTATATTATGACAGACCAGAAGCAGATTATCTACTGTCTCTATTATAATATGACAGACCAGCCAGATCTACTGTCTCTATTATAATATGACAGACCAGCTAGATCTACTGTCTCTATTATAAGATGACATACCAGCTAGATCTACTGTCTCTATTATAATATGACAGACCAGCTAGATCTACTGTCACTATTATAAGATGACATACCAGCTCGATCTACTGTCTCTATTATACGGACATACCAGCTCGATCTACTGTCTCTGTTATATTATGACAGACCAGCTAGAATACTGGGTCTCTATTATACCATGACAGGCCAGCTAGATCTACTGTCTCTATTGTATTATGACAGACCAGCAAGATCTACTGTCTCTTTGTACTATGACATACTCAGCTAGATCTACTGTCTCTATTATAATATGACAGACCAGCTAGATCTACTCTCTATTATAAGATGACATACCAGCTAGATCTACTGTCTCTATTATAATATGACAGACCAGGTAGATCTACTCATTCTATTATAATATGACAGACCAGCGAGATGTACTGTCTCTATTATAATATGACAGACCATCTAGATCTACTGTCTCCTATTATAATATGACAGACCAGCTAGATCTACTGTCTCTATTATATTATGACAGACCAGCTAGATCTACTACCCTATTATAAGATGACATACCAGCTAGATCTACTGTCTCTATAAAATATGACAGACCAGGTAGATCTACTGTCTCTGTTATATTATGACAGACCAGCTAGGAATACTGTCTCTATTATACTATGACAGACCAGGTAGATCTACTGTCTCTATTATATTATGACAGACCAGCTAGATCTACTGTCTCTATTGTATTATGACAGACCAGCTAGATTTACTGTCTCTATTATAAGATGACATACCAGCTAGATCTACTGTCTCTATTATAATATGACAGACCAGCTAGACCTACTGTCACTATTATAATATGACAGACCAGCTCGATCTACTGTCTCTATTGTATTAAGAGAGACCAGCTCGATCTACTGTCTCTATTATGTTATTACAGACCAGCTAGATCTACTGTCTCTATTATAATATGACAGACCAGCTAGATCTACTGTCTCTATTATATTATGACAGACCAGCTAGATCTACGGTCTCTATTATAAGATGACATACCAGCTAGATCTACTGTCTCTATTAAAATATGACAGACCAGGCAGATCTACTGTCTCTGTTATATTATGACAGACCAGCTAGGAATACTGTCTCTATTATACTATGACAGACCAGGTAGATCTACTGTCTCTATTATATTATGACAAACCAGCTAGATCTACTGTGTCTATTGTATTATGACAGACCAGCTAGATCTACTGTCTCATTATAAGATGACATACCAGCTAGACTACTGTCTCTATTATAATATGACAGACCAGCTAGACCTACTGTCACTATTATAATATGACAGACCAGCTCGATCTACTGTCTCTATTGTATTAAGAGAGACCAGCTGGATCTACTGTCTCTATTATGTTATTACAGACCAGCTGTGTAGATCTACTGTCTCTATTATAATATGACAGACCAGCTAGATCTACTGTCTCTATTATATTATGACAGACCAGCTAGATCTACTGTCTCTATTATAATATGACAGACCAGCTAGATCTACTGTCTCTATTATAAGATGACATACCAGCTAGATCTACTGTCTTCATTATAATATGACAGGCCAGCTAGATATACTGTCTCTATTATAATATGACAGACCAGGTAGATCTACTCATTCTATTATAATATGACAGACCAGCGAGATGTACTGTCGCTATTATATTATGCCAGACCAGCTAGATCTACTGTCTCTATTATAATATGACAGACCAGGTAGATCTACTGACTCTATTATATTATGACAGACCAGCTAGATCTACTGTCTCTATTATAATATGACAGACCAGCTAGATCTACTGTCTCTATTATAAGATGACATACCAGCTAGATCTACTGTCTTCATTATAATATGACAGGCCAGCTAGATATACTGTCTCTATTATAATATGACAGACCAGGTAGATCTACTCATTCTATTATAATATGACAGACCAGCGAGATGTACTGTCGCTATTATATTATGCCAGACCAGCTAGATCTACTGTCTCTATTATAATATGACAGACCAGCTAGATCTACTGTCACTATTATAAGATGACATACCAGCTCGATCTACTGTCTCTATTATAATATGACATACCAGCTCGATCTACTGTCTCTATTATATTATGACAGACCAGCTAGATCTACTGTCTCTATTATAATATGACAGACCAGCTAGATCTACTGTCTCTATTATAATATGACATACCAGCTAGATCTACTGTCTCTATTATAAGATGACATACCAGCTAGATCTACTGTCTCTATTATAATATGACAGACCAGCTAGATCTACTGTCACTATTATAAGATGACATACCAGCTCGATCTACTGTCTCTATTATAAAATGACATACCAGCTCGATCTACTGTCTCTGTTATATTATGACAGACTAGCTAGGAATACTGTCTCTATTATACTATGACAGACCAGGTAGATCTACTGTCTCTATTATATTATGACAGACCAGCTAGATCTACTGTCTCTATTATAATATGACAGACCAGCTAGATCTACTGTCTCTATTATATTATGACAGACCAGCTAGATCTACTGTCTCTATTATAATATGACAGACCAGCTAGATCTACTGTCTCTATTATAATATGACAGACCAGCTAGATCTACTGTCTCTATTATAAGATGACATACCAGCTAGATCTACTGTCTCTATTATAATATGACAGACCAGCTAGATCTACTGTCACTATTATAAGATGACATACCAGCTCGATCTACTGTCTCTATTATAATATGACATACCAGCTCGATCTACTGTCTCTGTTATATTATGACAGACCAGCTAGGAATACTGTCTCTATTATACTATGACAGGCCAGCTAGATCTACTGTCTCTATTGTATTATGACAGACCAGCAAGATCTACTGTCTCTTTTGTACTATGACATACCAGCTAGATCTACTGTCTCTATTATAATATGACAGACCAGCTAGATCTACTCTCTCTATTATAAGATGACATACCAGCTAGATCTACTGTCTCTATTATAATATGACAGACCAGGTAGATCTACTCATTCTATTATAATATGACAGACCAGCGAGATGTACTGTCTCTATTATAATATGACAGACCATCTAGATCTACTGTCTCTATTATAATATGACAGACCAGCTAGATCTACTGTCTCTATTATATTATGACAGACCAGCTAGATCTACGGTCTCTATTATAAGATGACATACCAGCTAGATCTACTGTCTCTATAAAAATATGACAGACCAGGTAGATCTACTGTCTCTGTTATATTATGACAGACCAGCTAGGAATACTGTCTCTATTATACTAAGTGACAGACCAGGTAGATCTACTGTCTCTATTATATTATGACAGACCAGCTAGATCTACTGTCTCTATTGTATTATGACAGACCAGCTAGATTTACTGTCTCTATTATAAGATGACATACCAGCTAGATCTACTGTCTCTATTATAATATGACAGACCAGCTAGACCTAATGTCACTATTATAATATGACAGACCAGCTCGATCTACTGTCTCTATTGTATTAAGAGAGACCAGCCTGATCTACTGTCTCTATTATGTTATTACAGACCAGCTAGATCTACTGTCTCTATTATAATATGACAGACCAGCTAGATCTACTGTCTCTATTATATTATGACAGACCAGCCAGATCTACGGTCTCTATTATAAGATGACATACCAGCTAGATCTACTGTCTCTATTAAAATATGACAGACCAGGCAGATCTACTGTCTCTGTTATATTATGACAGACCAGCTAGGAATACTGTCTCTATTATACTATGACAGACCAGGTAGATCTACTGTCTCTATTATATTATGACAAACCAGCTAGATCTACTGTGTCTATTGTATTATGACAGACCAGCTAGATCTACTGTCTCTATTATAAGATGACATAC
Source organism: Oncorhynchus keta (assembly GCF_023373465.1). NCBI lineage: Eukaryota > Metazoa > Chordata > Actinopteri > Salmoniformes > Salmonidae > Oncorhynchus > Oncorhynchus keta. Next base: position 180,483 of record NW_026283418.1, on the reverse strand, counting down.
CAGCTAGATCTACTGTCTCTATTATAATATGACAGACCAGCTAGACCTACTGTCACTATTATAATATGACAGACCAGCTCGATCTACTGTCTCTATTGTATTAAGAGAGACCAGCTGGATCTACTGTCTCTATTATGTTATTACAGACCAGCTAGATCTACTGTCTCTATTATAATATGACAGACCAGCTAGATCTACTGTCTCTATTATATTATGACAGACCAGCTAGATCTACTGTCTCTATTATAATATGACAGACCAGCTAGATCTACTGTCTCTATTATAAGATGACATACCAGCTAGATCTACTGTCTTCATTATAATATGACAGGCCAGCTAGATATACTGTCTCTATTATAATATGACAGACCAGGTAGATCTACTCATTCTATTATAATATGACAGACCAGCGAGATGTACTGTCGCTATTATATTATGCCAGACCAGCTAGATCTACTGTCTCTATTATAATATGACAGACCAGGTAGATCTACTGACTCTGTTATATTATGACAGACCAGCTAGGAATACTGTCTCTATTATACTATGAAAGACCAGGTAGATCGACTGTCTCTATTATAATATGACAGACCAGCTAGATCTACTCTCTCTATTATAAGATGACATACCAGCTAGATCTACTGTCTCTATTATAATATAACAGACCAGCTAGATCTACTGTCTCTATTATATTATGACAGACCAGCTACATCTACTGTCTCTATTATATTATGACAGACCAGCTAGATCTACGGCCCTATTATAAGATTACATGACCAGCTAGATCTACTGTCTCTATTAAATATGACAGACCAGGTAGATCTACTGTCTCTGTTATATTATGACAGACCAGCTAGGAATACTGTCTCTATTATACTATGACAGACCAGGTAGATCTACTGGGTCTCTATTATATTATGACAGACCATCTAGATCTACTGTCTCTGTTATATTATGACATACCAGCTAGATCTACTGTCTCTATTATAATATGACAAAATAGCTAGATATACTGTCTCTATTATAATATGACAGACCAGCTAGATCTATTGTCTCTATTATAATATGACAGACCAGGTAGATCTACTCATTCTATTATAATATGACAGACCAGCGAGATTTACTGTCGCTATTATATTATGACAGACCAGCTAGATCTACTGTCTCTATTATAATATGACAGACCAGCTAGATCTACTGTCTCTATTATAAGATGACATACCAGCTAGATCTACTGTCTTCATTATAATATGACAGGCCAGCTAGATATACTGTCTCTATTATAATATGACAGACCAGGTAGATCTACTCATTCTATTATAATATGACAGACCAGCGAGATGTACTGTCGCTATTATATTATGCCAGACCAGCTAGATCTACTGTCTCTATTAAAATATGACAGACCAGGTAGATCTACTGTCTCTGTTATATTATGACAGACCAGCTAGGAATACTGTCTCTATTATACTATGACAGACCAGGTAGATCTACTGTCTCTATTATATTATGACAGACCATCTAGATCTACTGTCTCTGTTATATTATGACATACCAGCTAGATCTACTGTCTCTATTATAATATGACAGGCCAGCTAGATATACTGTCTCTATTATAATATGACAGACCAGCTAGATCTATTGTCTCTATTATAATATGACAGACCAGGTAGATCTACTCATTCTATTATAATATGACAGACCAGCGAGATTTACTGTCGCTTATTATATTATGACAGACCTAGATCTACTGTCTCTATTATAATATGACAGACCAGCTAGATCTACTGTCTCTATTATAAGATGACATACGCTAGATCTACTGTCTTCATTATAATATGACAGGCCAGCTAGATATACTGTCTCTATTATAATATGACAGACCAGGTAGATCTACTCATTCTATTATAATATGACAGACCAGCAGATGTACTGTCGCTATTATATTATGCCAGACCAGCTAGATCTACTGTCTCTATTATAATATGACAGACCATCTAGATCTACTGTCTCTATTATAATATGACAGACCAGGTAGATCTACTGACTCTGTTATATTGGCGACAGACCAGCTAGGAATACTGTCTCTATTATACTATGAAAGACCAGGTAGATCGACTGTCTCTATTATAATATGACAGACCAGCTAGATCTACTCTCTCTATTATAAGATGACATACCAGCTAGATCTACTGTCTCTATTATAATATAACAGACCAGCTAGATCTACTGTCTCTATTATATTATGACAGACCAGCTACATCTACTGTCTCTATTATATTATGACAGACCAGCTAGATCTACGGTCTCTATTATAAGATTACATACCAGCTAGATCAAATCAAATCAAATCAAATCAAATGCTTTTACACCTGCATTGTTTGCTGTTTGGGGTTTTAGGCTGGGTTTCTGTACAGCACTTTGAGATATCAGCTGATGTACGAAGGGCTATATAAATAAATTTGATTTGATTTGATTTGATTTACTGTCTCTGTTATATTATGACATACCAGCTAGATCTACTGTCTCTATTATAATATGACAGGCCAGCTAGATATACTGTCTCTATTATAATATGACAGACCAGCTAGATCTATTGTCTCTATTATAATATGACAGACCAGGTAGATCTACTCATTCTATTATAATATGACAGACCAGCGAGATTTTTACTGTCGCTATTATATTATGACAGACCAGCTAGATCTACTGTCTCTATTATTATATTATGACAGACCAGCTAGATCTACGTCTCTATTGCATTAAGACAGACCAGCTGGATCTACTGTCTCTATTATGTTATTACAGACCAGCCAGGATCTACTGTCTCTATTATAATATGACAGACCAGCTAGATCTACAAGGTCTCTATTATATTATGACAGACCAGCTAGATCTACTGTCTCTATTATAATATGACAGACCAGATAGATCTACTGTCTCTATTATAAGATGACATACCAGCTAGATCTACTGTCTTCATTATAATATGACAGGCCAGCTAGATATACTGTCTCTATTATAATATGACAGACCAGGTAGATCTACTCATTCTATTATAATATGACAGACCAGCTTAGATGTACTGTCGCTATTATATTATGCCAGACCAGCTAGATCTACTGTCTCTATTATAATATGACAGACCATCTAGATCTACTGTCTCTATTATAATACATACCAGGTAGATCTACTGTCTCTATTATATTATGACAGACCATCTAGATCTACTGTCTCGTTATATTATGACATACCAGCTAGATCTACTGTCTCTATTATAATATGACAGGCCAGCTAGATATACTGGGTCTCTATTATAATATGACAGACCAGCTAGATCTATTGTCTCTATTATAATATGACAGACCAGGTAGATCTACTCATTCTATTATAATATGACAGACCAGCGAGATTTACTGTCGCTATTATATTATGACAGACCAGCTAGATCTACTGTCTCTATTATATTATGACAGACCAGCTAGATCTACGGTCTCTATTGTATTAAGACAGACCAGCTGGATCTACTGTCTCTATTATGTTACAGACCAGCTAGATCTACTGTCTCTATTATAATATGACAGACCAGCTAGATCTACTGTCTCTATTATATTATGACAGACCAGCTAGATCTACTGTCTCTATTATAATATGACAGACCAGATAGATCTACTGTCTCTATTATAAGATGACATACCAGCTAGATCTACTGTCTTCATTATAATATGACAGGCCAGCTAGATATACTGTCTCTCTATTATAATATGACAGACCAGGTAGATCTACTCATTCTATTATAATATGACAGACCAAAGAGATGTACTGTCTCTATTATAATATGACAGACCATCTAGATCTACTGTCTCTATTATAATATGACAGACCAGCTAGATCTACTGTCTCTATTATATTATGACAGACCAGCTAGATCTACGGTCTCTATTATAAGATGACATACCAGCTAGATCTACTGTCTCTATAAAAATATGACAGACCAGGTAGATCTACTGTCTCTGTTATATTATGACAGACCAGCTAGGAATACTGTCTCTATTATACTATGACAGACCAGGTAGATCTACTGTCTCTATTATATTATGACAGAACAGCTAGATCTACTGTCTCTATTGTATTATGACAGACCAGCTAGATTTACTGTCTCTATTATAAGATGACATACCAGCTAGATCTACTGTCTCTATTATAATATGACAGACCAGCTAGACCTACTGTCACTATTATAATATGACAGACCAGCTCGATCTACTGTCTCTATTGTATTAAGAGAGACCAGCTGGATCTACTGTCTCTATTATGTTATTACAGACCAGCTAGATCTACTGTCTCTATTATAATATGACAGACCAGCTAGATCTACTGTCTCTATTATATTATGACAGACCAGCTAGATCTACTGTCTCTATTAAAAATATGACAGACCAGGTAGATCTACTGTCTCTGTTATATTATGACAGACCAGCTAGGAATACTGTCTCTATTATACTATGACAGACCAGGTAGATCTACTGTCTCTATTATATTATGACAGACCATCTAGATCTACTGTCTTTCTATTATATTATGACATACCAGCTAGATCTACTGTCTCTATTATAATATGACAGACCAGCTAGATCTATTGTCTCTATTATAATATGACAGACCAGGTAGATCTACTCATTCTATTATAATATGACAGACCAGCTGAGATTTACTGTCGCTATTATATTATGACAGACCAGCTAGATCTACTGTCTCTATTATATTATGACAGACCAGCTAGATCTACGGTCTCTATTGTATTAAGACAGACCAGCTGGATCTACTGTATCTATTATGTTATTACAGACCAGCTAGATCTACTGTCTCTATTATAATATGACAGACCAGCTAGATCTACTGTCTCTATTATATTATGACAGACCAGCTAGATCTACTGTCTCTATTATAACATGACAGACCAGATAGATCTACTGTCTCTATTATAAGATGACATACCAGCTAGATCTACTGTCTTCATTATAATATGACAGGCCAGCTAGATATACTGTCTCTATTATAATATGACAGACCAGGTAGATCTACTCATTCTATTATAATATGACAGACCAGCGAGATGTACTGTCGCTATTATATTATGCCAGACCAGCTAGATCTACTGTCTCTATTATAATATGACAGACCATCTAGATCTACTGTCTCTATTATAATATGACATACCAGGTAGATCTACTGTCTCTATTATATTATGACAGACCATCTAGATCTACTGTCTCTGTTATATTATGACATACCAGCTAGATCTACTGTCTCTATTATAATATGACAGGCCAGCTAGATATACTGTCTCTATTATAATATGACAGACCAGCTAGATCTATTGTCTCTATTATAATATGACAGACCAGGTAGATCTACTCATTCTATTATAATATGACAGACCAGCGAGATTTACTGTCGCTATTATATTATGCCAGACCAGCTAGATCTACTGTCTCTATTATAATATGACAGACCATCTAGATCTACTGTCTCTATTATAATATGACATACCAGGTAGATCTACTGTCTCTTATATTATGACAGACCATCTAGATCTACTGTCTCTATTATATTATGACATACCAGCTAGATCTACTGTCTCTATTATAATATGACAGACCAGCTAGATCTACTGTCTCTATTATATTATGACAGACCAGCTAGATCTACGGTCTCTATTATATTAAGACAGACCAGCTGGATCTACTGTCTCTATTATGTTATTACAGACCAGCCAGATCTACTGTCTCTTTATAATATGACAGACCAGCTAGATCTACTGTCTCTATTATATTATGACAGACCAGCTAGATCTACTGTCTCTATTATAATATGACAGACCAGATAGATCTACTGTCTCTATTATAAGATGACATACCAGCTAGATCTACTGTCTTCATTATAATATGACAGGCCAGCTAGATATACTGTCTCTATTATAATATGACAGACCAGGTAGATCTACTCATTCTATTATAATATGACAGACCAGCGAGATGTACTGTCTCTATTATAATATGACAGACCATCTAGATCTACTGTCTCTATTATAATATGACAGACCAGCTAGATCTACTGTCTCTATTATATTATGACAGACCAGCTAGATCTACTGTCTCTATTATATTATGACAGACCAGCTAGATCTACTGTCTCTATTATAATATGACAGACCAGATAGATCTACTGTCTCTATTATAAGATGACATACCAGCTAGATCTACTGTCTTCATTATAATATGACAGGCCAGCTAGATATACTGTCTCTATTATAATATGACAGACCAGGTAGATCTACTCATTCTATTATAATATGACAGACCAGCGAGATGTACTGTCTCTATTATAATATGACAGACCATCTAGATCTACTGTCTCTATTATAATATGACAGACCAGCTAGATCTACTGTCTCTATTATATTATGACAGACCAGCTAGATCTACGGTCTCTATTATAAGATGACATACCAGCTAGATCTACTGTCTCTATAAAAATATGACAGACCAGGTAGATCTACTGTCTCTGTTATATTATGACAGACCAGCTAGGAATACTGTCTCTATTATACTATGACAGACCAGGTAGATCTACTGTCTCTATTATATTATGACAGAACAGCTAGATCTACTGTCTCTATTGTATTATGACAGACCAGCTAGATTTACTGTCTCTATTATAAGATGACATACCAGCTAGATCTACTGTCTCTATTATAATATGACAGACCAGCTAGACCTACTGTCACTATTATAATATGACAGACCAGCTCGATCTACTGTCTCTATTGTATTAAGAGAGACCAGCTGGATCTACTGTCTCTATTATGTTATTACAGACCAGCTAGATCTACTGTCTCTATTATAATATGACAGACCAGCTAGATCTACTGTCTCTATTATATTATGACAGACCAGCTAGATCTACTGTCTCTATTAAAATATGACAGACCAGGTAGATCTACTGTCTCTGTTATATTATGACAGACCAGCTAGGAATACTGTCTCTATTATACTATGACAGACCAGGTAGATCTACTGTCTCTATTATATTATGACAGACCATCTAGATCTACTGTCTCTGTTATATTATGACATACCAGCTAGATCTACTGTCTCTATTATAATATGACAGACCAGCTAGATCTATTGTCTCTATTATAATATGACAGACCAGGTAGATCTACTCATTCTATTATAATATGACAGACCAGCGAGATTTACTGTCGCTATTATATTATGACAGACCAGCTAGATCTACTGTCTCTATTATATTATGACAGACCAGCTAGATCTACGGTCTCTATTGTATTAAGACAGACCAGCTGGATCTACTGTCTCTATTATGTTATTACAGACCAGCTAGATCTACTGTCTCTATTATAATATGACAGACCAGCTAGATCTACTGTCTCTATTATATTATGACAGACCAGCTAGATCTACTGTCTCTATTATAATATGACAGACCAGATAGATCTACTGTCTCTATTATAAGATGACATACCAGCTAGATCTACTGTCTTCATTATAATATGACAGGCCAGCTAGATATACTGTCTCTATTATAATATGACAGACCAGGTAGATCTACTCATTCTATTATAATATGACAGACCAGCGAGATGTACTGTCGCTATTATATTATGCCAGACCAGCTAGATCTACTGTCTCTATTATAATATGACAGACCATCTAGATCTACTGTCTCTATTATAATATGACATACCAGGTAGATCTACTGTCTCTATTATATTATGACAGACCATCTAGATCTACTGTCTCTGTTATATTATGACATACCAGCTAGATCTACTGTCTCTATTATAATATGACAGGCCAGCTAGATATACTGTCTCTATTATAATATGACAGACCAGCTAGATCTATTGTCTCTATTATAATATGACAGACCAGGTAGATCTACTCATTCTATTATAATATGACAGACCAGCGAGATTTACTGTCGCTATTATATTATGCCAGACCAGCTAGATCTACTGTCTCTATTATAATATGACAGACCATCTAGATCTACTGTCTCTATTATAATATGACATACCAGGTAGATCTACTGTCTCTATTATATTATGACAGACCATCTAGATCTACTGTCTCTGTTATATTATGACATACCAGCTAGATCTACTGTCTCTATTATAATATGACAGACCAGCTAGATCTACTGTCTCTATTATATTATGACAGACCAGCTAGATCTACGGTCTCTATTGTATTAAGACAGACCAGCTGGATCTACTGTCTCTATTATGTTATTACAGACCAGCTAGATCTACTGTCTCTATTATAATATGACAGACCAGCTAGATCTACTGTCTCTATTATATTATGACAGACCAGCTAGATCTACTGTCTCTATTATAATATGACAGACCAGATAGATCTACTGTCTCTATTATAAGATGACATACCAGCTAGATCTACTGTCTTCATTATAATATGACAGGCCAGCTAGATATACTGTCTCTATTATAATATGACAGACCAGGTAGATCTACTCATTCTATTATAATATGACAGACCAGCGAGATGTACTGTCTCTATTATAATATGACAGACCATCTAGATCTACTGTCTCTATTATAATATGACAGACCAGCTAGATCTACTGTCTCTATTATATTATGACAGACCAGCTAGATCTACGGTCTCTATTATAAGATGACATACCAGCTAGATCTACTGTCTCTATAAAAATATGACAGACCAGGTAGATCTACTGTCTCTGTTATATTATGACAGACCAGCTAGGAATACTGTCTCTATTATACTATGACAGACCAGGTAGATCTACTGTCTCTATTATATTATGACAGAACAGCTAGATCTACTGTCTCTATTAATATTATGACAGACCAGCTAGATTTACTGTCTCTATTATAAGATGACATACCAGCTAGATCTACTGTCTCTATTATAATATGACAGACCAGCTAGACCTACTGTCACTATTATAATATGACAGACCAGCTCGATCTACTGTCTCTATTGTATTAAGAGAGACCAGCTGGATCTACTGTCTCTATTATGTTATTACAGACCGGCTAGATCTACTGTCTCTATTATAATATGACAGACCAGCTAGATCTACTGTCTCTATTATATTATGACAGACCAGCTAGGAATACTGTCTCTATTATACTATGACAGACCAGGTAGATCTACTGTCTCTATTATATTATGACAGAACAGCTAGATCTACTGTCTCTATTGTATTATGACAGACCAGCTAGATTTACTGTCTCTATTATAAGATGACATACCAGCTAGATCTACTGTCTCTATTATAATATGACAGACCAGCTAGACCTACTGTCACTATTATAATATGACAGACCAGCTCGATCTACTGTCTCTATTGTATTAAGAGAGACCAGCTGGATCTACTGTCTCTATTATGTTATTACAGACCAGCTAGATCTACTGTCTCTATTATAATATGACAGACCAGCTAGATCTACTGTCTCTATTATATTATGACAGACCAGCTAGATCTACTGTCTCTATTAAAATATGACAGACCAGGTAGATCTACTGTCTCTGTTATATTATGACAGACCAGCTAGGAATACTGTCTCTATTATACTATGACAGACCAGGTAGATCTACTGTCTCTATTATATTATGACAGACCATCTAGATCTACTGTCTCTGTTATATTATGACATACCAGCTAGATCTACTGTCTCTATTATAATATGACAGACCAGCTAGATCTATTGTCTCTATTATAATATGACAGACCAGGTAGATCTACTCATTCTATTATAATATGACAGACCAGCGAGATTTACTGTCTCTATTATATTATGACAGACCAGCTAGATCTACTGTCTCTATTATATTATGACAGACCAGCTAGATCTACTGTCTCTATTGTATTAAGACAGACCAGCTGGATCTACTGTCTCTATTATAATATTACAGACCAGCTAGATCTACTGTCTCTATTATAATATGACAGACCAGCTAGATCTACTGTCTCTATTATATTATGACAGACCAGCTAGATCTACTGTCTCTATTATAATATGACAGACCAGATAGATCTACTGTCTCTATTATAAGATGACATACCAGCTAGATCTACTGTCTTCATTATAATATGACAGGCCAGCTAGATATACTGTCTCTATTATAATATGACAGACCAGGTAGATCTACTCATTCTATTATAATATGACAGACCAGCGAGATGTACTGTCGCTATTATATTATGCCAGACCAGCTAGATCTACTGTCTCTATTATAATATGACAGACCATCTAGATCTACTGTCTCTATTATAATATGACATACCAGGTAGATCTACTGTCTCTATTATATTATGACAGACCATCTAGATCTACTGTCTCTGTTATATTATGACATACCAGCTAGATCTACTGTCTCTATTATAATATGACAGGCCAGCTAGATATACTGTCTCTATTATAATATGACAGACCAGCTAGATCTATTGTCTCTATTATAATATGACAGACCAGGTAGATCTACTCATTCTATTATAATATGACAGACCAGCTAGATTACTGTCGCTATTATATTATGCCAGACCAGCTAGATCTACTGTCTCTATTATAATATGACAGACCATCTAGATCTACTGTCTCTATTATAATATGACATACCAGGTAGATCTACTGTCTCTATTATATTATGACAGACCATCTAGATCTACTGTCTCTGTTATATTATGACATACCAGCTAGATCTACTGTCTCTATTATAATATGACAGACCAGCTAGATCTACTGTCTCTATTATATTATGACAGACCAGCTAGATCTACTGTCTCTATTGTATAAATGACAGACCAGCTGGATCTACTGTCTCTATTATGTTATTACAGACCAGCTAGATCTACTGTCTCTATTATAATATGACAGACCAGCTAGATCTACTGTCTCTATTATATTATGACAGACCAGCTAGATCTACTGTCTCTATTATAATATGACAGACCAGATAGATCTACTGTCTCTATTATAAGATGACATACCAGCTAGATCTACTGTCTTCATTATAATATGACAGGCCAGCTAGATATACTGTCTCTATTATAATATGACAGACCAGGTAGATCTACTCATTCTATTATAATATGACAGACCAGCGAGATGTACTGTCTCTATTATAATATGACAGACCATCTAGATCTACTGTCTCTATTATAATATGACAGACCAGCTAGATCTACTGTCTCTATTATATTATGACAGACCAGCTAGATCTACGGTCTCTATTATAAGATGACATACCAGCTAGATCTACTGTCTCTATAAAAATATGACAGACCAGGTAGATCTACTGTCTCTGTTATATTATGACAGACCAGCTAGGAATACTGTCTCTATTATACTATGACAGACCAGGTAGATCTACTGTCTCTATTATATTATGACAGAACAGCTAGATCTACTGTCTCTATTGTATTATGACAGACCAGCTAGATTTACTGTCTCTATTATAAGATGACATACCAGCTAGATCTACTGTCTCTATTATAATATGACAGACCAGCTAGACCTACTGTCACTATTATAATATGACAGACCAGCTCGATCTACTGTCTCTATTGTATTAAGAGAGACCAGCTGGATCTACTGTCTCTATTATGTTATTACAGACCAGCTAGATCTACTGTCTCTATTATAATATGACAGACCAGCTAGATCTACTGTCTCTATTATATTATGACAGACCAGCTAGATCTACGGTCTCTATTATAAGATGACATACCAGCTAGATCTACTGTCTCTATTAAAATATGACAGACCAGGCAGATCTACTGTCTCTGTTATATTATGACAGACCAGCTAGGAATACTGTCTCTATTATACTATGACAGACCAGGTAGATCTACTGTCTCTATTATATTATGACAAACCAGCTAGATCTACTGTGTCTATTGTATTATGACAGACCAGCTAGATCTACTGTCTCTATTATAAGATGACATACCAGCTAGATCTACTGTCTCTATTATAATATGACAGACCAGCTAGACCTACTGTCACTATTATAATATGACAGACCATCTCGATCTACTGTCTCTATTGTATTAAGAGAGACCAGCTGGATCTACTGTCTCTATTATGTTATTACAGACCAGCTAGATCTACTGTCTCTATTATAATATGACAGACCAGCTAGATCTACTGTCTCTATTATATTATGACAGACCAGCTAGATCTACTGTCTCTATTATAATATGACAGACCAGCTAGATCTACTGTCTCTATTATAAGATGACATACCAGCTAGATCTACTGTCTTCATTATAATATGACAGGCCAGCTAGATATACTGTCTCTATTATAATATGACAGACCAGGTAGATCTACTCATTCTATTATAATATGACAGACCAGCGAGATGTACTGTCGCTATTATATTATGCCAGACCAGCTAGATCTACTGTCTCTATTATAATATGACAGACCATCTAGATCTACTGTCTCTATTATAATATGACAGACCAGGTAGATCTACTGACTCTGTTATATTATGACAGACCAGCTAGGAATACTGTCTCTATTATACTATGAAAGACCAGGTAGATCGACTGTCTCTATTATAATATGACAGACCAGCTAGATCTACTCTCTCTATTATAAGATGACATACCAGCTAGATCTACTGTCTCTATTATAATATAACAGACCAGCTAGATCTACTGTCTCTATTATATTATGACAGACCAGCTACATCTACTGTCTCTATTATATTATGACAGACCAGCTAGATCTACGGTCTCTATTATAAGATTACATACCAGCTAGATCTACTGTCTCTATTAAAATATGACAGACCAGGTAGATCTACTGTCTCTGTTATATTATGACAGACCAGCTAGGAATACTGTCTCTATTATACTATGACAGACCAGGTAGATCTACTGTCTCTATTATATTATGACAGACCATCTAGATCTACTGTCTCTGTTATATTATGACATACCAGCTAGATCTACTGTCTCTATTATAATATGACAGGCCAGCTAGATATACTGTCTCTATTATAATATGACAGACCAGCTAGATCTATTGTCTCTATTATAATATGACAGACCAGGTAGATCTACTCATTCTATTATAATATGACAGACCAGCGAGATTTACTGTCGCTATTATATTATGACAGACCAGCTAGATCTACTGTCTCTATTATATTATGACAGACCAGCTAGATCTACGGTCTCTATTGTATTAAGACAGACCAGCTGGATCTACTGTCTCTATTATGTTATTACAGACCAGCTAGATCTACTGTCTCTATTATAATATGACAGACCAGCTAGATCTACTGTCTCTATTATATTATGACAGACCAGCTAGATCTACTGTCTCTATTATAATATGACAGACCAGATAGATCTACTGTCTCTATTATAAGATGACATACCAGCTAGATCTACTGTTGTAACACTTCAGGTGTCGTAGGTGTGTGGAGTCAAACGCAGGAGACAGTGAGTGCAAAGCTGTGCGTCTTTAATAGCGCCAACGCACCACAGGGTGCTCACAATAGTAACGGCCCCAAACACAGGGAATGAGAATGTACAACGGAAAAAGTAACGACCAGGCACTAACACGTACCTCTACAACAGAGCCGAAGGTTACACTGAAATAATCCCGCACAACAACCAGGCGGGCCGGCTGTCTAATAAAGACAAACTAATTAACTGATTACACATGAACAGGTGCTACCACTAAACATACAAGGAGGGAGAGGAAAAACAATCAGTGGCAGCTAATAGGCCGGTGATGACGACCGCCGACGCCAACCGCCCGGGAAGGGAAACACCCTCGGTCGGACTCGTGACAGTACCCCCTCCTGACGCGGCTCCCGCAGCGCGCGACACCGGCCTCGAGGTCGCCCGGAGGACGAGGTGCAGGGCGATCCGGATGGAGCGATGGAAATCCCCCTCAACATGGATGGATCCAAGATGTCCCTCACCGGTACCCAGCACCTCTCCTCCGGACCGTACCCCTCCCAGTCCACGAGGTACTGCAGGCCCCTCACCCGGCGTCTTGAGTCCAGAATGGCCCGGATCGTGTACGCCGGGGTCCCCTCGATGTCCACAGGGGGGGGAGGGACCTCCGGTACCTCACTGTCCTGCAGGGGACCAGCTACCACCGGCCTGAGGAGAGACACATGAAACGAGGGGTTAATTCAATAATAGGAAGGGAGTTGTAATCGATAACACACCTCGTTTATTCTCCTCAGGACTTTAAAGGGCCCTACACACTGTGGACCCAGCTTCCGGCAGGGCAAGCGGAGAGGTAGGTTTCGGTTCGAGAGCCAGACCCTGTCCCCGGTACAAACACGGGGCCTCACTGCGGTGGCGGTCAGCACTCCTCTTCTGCCGTCCACTCGCTTGTCGTAGAGATTCCTGGACGGCCCTCCAGGTCTCCTTGGAGCGCTGTACCCATTCCTCCACCGCAGGAGCCTCGGTCTGGCTCGGATGCCATGGTGCCAGGACCGGCTGGTATCCCAACACACACTGAAAAGGGGACACGTTAGTAGAGGAGTGGCGTAGTGAGTTCTGAGCCATTTCAGCCCAGGGAATGTATCGTGCCCACTCCCTGGCCGATCCTGGCAATACGACCGCAGAAACCTACCCACCTCCTGGTTCAATCTCTCCACCTGCCCATTACTCTCGGGGTGATAACCGGAGGTCAGGCTGACAGAGACCCCCAAGCGTTCCATGAACGCTCTCCATACCCGAGACGTGAATTGGGGGCCCCGATCAGAAACGATGTCCTCCGGCACCCCGTAGTGCCGAAAGACATGGGTAAATAATGCCTCCGCAGTCTGCAGGGCTGTAGGGATACCGGGCAACGGGAGGAGACGGCAGGACTTAGAAACCGATCCACAATCACTAGAACCGCGGTGTTCCCCTGAGACGGCGGAAGATCGGTCAGGAAATCTATGGACAGATGTGACCATGGCCGCTGTGGAACGGGGAGGGGTTGTAGCTTCCCTCTAGGAAGGTGCCTAGGAGCCTTACTCTGAGCGCACACTGAGCAAGAGGAGACATAACCCTTAACGTCCTTAACCAACGTAGGCCTGCCTCCCCTGAAGGCTCCCCACTGTCCTCGTCACCCCAGGGTGACCCGAGGGAGGGTAGGGCCGTGAGCCCACCGAATCAGCTTGTCCCGAACATCAAGCGGCACGTACCTTCGCCCCGCTGGACACTGAGGAGGCGCGGGTTCAGCCCGTAACGCCCGCTCGATGTCCGAGTCCACCTCCCATACCACTGGGGCTACCAGCTTAGAGGCGGGAAGGATGGGAGTAGGTTCGGTGGACCCATCCTCGGTGTCGTAAAGGCGGGACAGTGCGTCAGCCTTCACGTTCTGGGAGCCCGGTCTATAAGACAAAGTAAACCGGAACCGGGTGAAGAATATGGCCCACCTTGCCTGACGTGGGTTAAGTCTCCTTGCAGCCCGAATATACTCCAGATTCTGGTGGTCGGTCCAGATGAGAAAAGGGTGCTTAGCCCCCTCAAGCCAGTGTCTCCACACCTTCAGAGCTCTAACCACCGCTAGCAACTCCCGGTCCCCCATCATAGTTACGCTCCGCTGGGCTGAGCTTCCTTGAGAAGAAAGCGCAGGGGCGGAGTTTTTGGTGGCGTACCCGAGCGCTGTGATAGCACGGCACCCACCCCAGCCTCGGACGCGTCCACCTCCACTATGAATGCTAGAGAGGGATCCGGATGCGCCAACACGGGCGCATCAGTGAACAGCGCCTTCAACTTGTTGAATGCTCTGTCCGCCTGTGCTGACCACTGCAATCGCACCGGGCCCCCAGCAGTGAGGTAATGGGAGCCGCTATCTGGCCAAAACCCCGGATAAACCTCCGGTAGTAGTTGGCAAAACCCAAAAACCGCTGCACCTCCTTTACCGTGGTTGGAGTCGGCCAATTACGCACGGCCCTAATGCGGTCACCCTCCATCACCACCCCGAGGTGGAAATGCGATATCCCAGAAAAGAGACGGCTCGTTTAGAGAACACGCATTTCTCAGCCTTGACGTATAGGTCATGCTCCAGCAGTCTTCCAAGCACTTTGCGCACCAGAGACACATGCGCGGTGTGAGTGGCCGAGTAGATCAGAATGTCATCGATATAAACAACCACTCCTGCCCGCACAGGTCCCTGAGAATCTCGTCTACAAAGGATTGGAAAACGGCTGGAGCATTCTTTAACCCATACGGCATGACGAGGTACTCATAGTGGCCGGATGTAGTACTAAATGCGGTTTTCCACTCGTCTCCCTTCCGAATACGCACCAGACTATACGCGCTCCTGAGATCCAGTTTTGTGAAGAACTGCGCTCCGTGGAACGATTCCACCGCCGTAGCGATGAGAGGTAGAGGGTAACTATACCCCACTGTGATGGCGTTTAGACCTCTATAATCGATACACGGACGCAAACCTCCCTCCTTTTTCCTCACAAAAAGAAACTCGAGGAGACGGGTGAAATGGAGGGCCGAATGTACCCCTGTCCCAGCGACTCCGTGACATATGTCTCCATTGCCAACGTCTCCTCCTGGGACAGCGGGTACACATGACTCTTGGGAAGCGCAGCGTCTACCTGGAGATCTATCGTACAATCCCTTCCCGGTCGATAAGGTGGTAATTTAGTCGCTTTCACTTTACTGAAAGCGATTGCCAAATCGGCATACTCGGGGGAATGCACACCGTGGAACCCTGGTCTGGACTCTCCACCGACGTGGCACCGATGGAAACTCCCAAACACCTTCCAGAACACTCTCTGACCACCCCTGGAGAACCCTTGTCTCCACGAAATTTTAGGATTGTGCCGGGCCAGCCAGGGAGTCCCCAGCACCACTGGAAACGCAGGCGAATCAATAATAAAAAAACTGATACGCTCCCTATGATTCCCCTGCGTCACCATGTCCAGTGGGACCGTGGTCTCCCCGACCATCCCTGACCCTAATGGCCGGCTATCTAGGGAGTGCACGGGAAAGGAGAATCTATCGGCACCAGCGGAACCCCTAACTTAAGGGCGAGTCCGCGATCCATAAAGTTCCCAGCTGCGCCTGAATCGACTAGCGCCCCTATGCTGGGAAGAGGGAAAAAAGTGAAGGAAAGAGATTAAGACAAACATATGGCCAACAAGGGATTCTGGGTGAGTCTGATGCTGACTCACCTGGGGTGACCGAGAAGCGTTCCGCCTGCCATCTCTACTCCCAGACGGACCCCCAGCACCGATCAGGCGTGTGTCCTCTCCGACCACAGTTGGTGCAGGAAGGCCTCCTCCTCCGGTACCTCCCGCAGCCCCTCCCAACTCCATCGGAATGGGAGCGGAGGGGCTGGGTGGTGGAACGCACAGGAACCTCTCTGAACGCCCGCGGGCAGCCAGCAGATTGTCCAGTCGAATGGACATGTCAATCAGCTGATCCAGTGACAGAGTGGTGTCCCGACACGCTAACTCCCGGCGGACGTCCTCTCGGAGACTACACCTGTAGTGGTCCATAAGGGCCCTGTCGTTCCACCCAGATCCGGCTGCCAAGGTCCGGAACTCCAGCGCGCGAATCCTGGGCGCTCCTCCTCTCCTGCCTGAGATGAAAAGTCGTTCTCCCACCGCTCGGCCGTCTAGAGGGTGATCAAACACGGCACGGAAGCGGCAGGAAAACTCTGGGTAGTGCTCCCGCGCTGAGTCTGGGCCATTCCAGACTGCGTTCGCCCACTCCAGAGCACGACCCGTGAGGCAGGAGATGAGGACACTCACCCTCTCCGCTCCTGAGGGAGTGGGTCTAACGGTGGCCAGGTATAGCTCCAGCTGAAGCAGAAACCCCTGGCAACCCGCCGCCGCTCCATCATAAGCCCTCGGTAGCGTCAGACGGAGGGTGCTGGAGTCGAGTGATGGGGAGTCCGGAGTCGGGGGTGCCGAAGGTGGAGAGAGGAGACCACTCCTCTCCCATCGGTCCATTCTCTCCATCACTTGATCCATCGCGGATCCGATCCGATGGAGAACGGTGGTGTGGTGGAGAACCCGTTCCTCCATCGATGGGAGAGGGTTGGCTGCTGCTAATGCTGACTCCATTCAATTTGATTTAGGTGCGGGATTCTGTAACACTTCAGGTGTCGTAGGTGTGTGGAGTCAAACGCAGGAGACAGTGAGTGCAAAGCTGTGCGTCTTTAATAGCGCCAACGCACCACAGGGTGCTCACAATAGTAACGGCCCCAAACACAGGGAATGAGAATGTACAACGGAAAAAGTAACGACCAGGCACTAACACGTACCTCTACAACAGAGCCGAAGGTTACACTGAAATAATCCCGCACAACAACCAGGCGGGCCGGCTGTCTAATAAAGACAAACTAATTAACTGATTACACATGAACAGGTGCTACCACTAAACATACAAGGAGGGAGAGGAAAAACAATCAGTGGCAGCTAATAGGCCGGTGATGACGACCGCCGAGCGCCAACCGCCCGGGAAGGGGAAACACCCTCGGTCGGACTCGTGACAACTGTCTTCATTATAATATGACAGGCCAGCTAGATATACTGTCTCTATTATAATATGACAGACCAGGTAGATCTACTCATTCTATTATAATATGACAGACCAGCGAGATGTACTGTCGCTATTATATTATGCCAGACCAGCTAGATCTACTGTCTCTATTATAATATGACAGACCATCTAGATCTACTGTCTCTATTATAATATGACAGACCAGGTAGATCTACTGTCTCTGTTATATTATGACAGACCAGCTAGGAATACTGTCTCTATTATACTATGAAAGACCAGGTAGATCTACTGTCTCTATTATAATATGACAGACCAGCTAGATCTACTCATTCTATTATAATATGACAGACCAGCGAGATGTACTGTCTCTATTATATTATGACAGGCCAGCTAGATCTACTGTCTCTATTGTATTGTGACAGAGCAGCAAGATCTACTGTCTCGTTTGTACTATGACATACCAGCTAGATCTACTGTCTCTATTATAATATGACAGACCAGGTAGATCTACTCATTCTATTACAATATGACAGACCAGCGAGATGTACTGTCGCTATTATATTATGACAGACCAGCTAGATCTACTGTCTCTATTATAATATGACAGACCATCTAGATCTACTGTCTCTATTATAATATGACAGACCAGATAGATCTACTGTCTCTATTATATTATGACAGACCAGCTAGATCTACGGTCTCTATTATAAGATGACATACCAGCTAGATCTACTGTCTCTATTAAAATATGACAGACCAGGTAGATCTACTGTCTCTGTTATATGACAGACCAGCTAGGAATACTGTCTCTATTATACTATGACAGACCAGCTAGATCTACTGTCTCTATTATATTATGACAGACCAGCTAGATCTACTGTCTCTATTGTATTATGACAGACCAGCTAGATCTACTGTCTCTATTATAAGATGACATACCAGCTAGATCTACTGTCTCTATTATAATATGACAGACCAGCTAGACCTACTGTCACTATTATAATATGACAGACCAGCTCGATCTACTGTCTCTATTGTATTAAGAGAGACCAGCTGGATCTACTGTCTCTATTATGTTTTTACAGACCAGCTAGATCTACTGTCTCTATTATAATATGACAGACCAGCTAGATCTACTGTCTCTATTATATTATGACAGACCAGCTAGATCTACTGTCTCTATTATAATATGACAGACCAGCTAGATCTACTGTCTCTATTATATTATGACAGAACAGCTAGATCGACTGTCTCTATTATAAGATGACATACCAGCTAGATCTACTGTCTTCATTATAATATGACAGACCAGCTAGATCTTCTGTCGCTATTATATTATGACAGACCAGCTAGATCTACTGTCTCTATTATATTATGACAGACCAGCTAGTTCTACTGTCTCTATTATACTATGACAGACCAGCTAGATCTACTGTCTCTATTATAATATGACAGACCAGCTAGATCTACTGTCTCTATTATGTTATGACAGACCAGCTAGATCGATTGTCTCTATTATAAGATGACATACCAGCTAGATCTACTGTTTCTATTATAATATGACAGACCAGCTAGACCTACTGTCACTATTATAATATGACAGACCAGCTCGATCTACTTTCTCTATTATATTATGACAGACCAGCTAGTTCTACTGTCTCTATTATACTATGACAGACCAGCTAGATTTACTGTCTCTATTGTATTAAGAGAGACCAGCTAGATCTGCTGTCTCTATTATGTTATTACAGACCAGCTAGATCTACTGTCTCTATTATAATATGACATACCAGCTAGATCTACTGTCTCTATTATAATATGACAGACCAGCTAGATCTATTGTCTCTATTATAAGATGACATACCAGCTAGATCTACTGTCTCTATTATATTATGACAGACCAGCTAGTTCTACTGTCTCTATTATACTATGACAGACCAGCTGGATCAACTGTTTCTATTATATTAAGACAGACCAGCTAGATCTACTGTCTCTATTATAATATGACAGACCAGCTAGATCTACTGTCTCTATTATAAGATGACATACCAGCTAGATCTACTGTCGCTATTATATTATGACAGACCAGCTAGATCTACTGTCTTTATTATAATTTGACAGACCAGCTAGATCGACTGTCTCTATTATAAGATGACATACCAGCTAGATCTACTGTCTCTATTATAAGATGACAGACCATCTAGATCTACTGTCTCTATTATAATATGACAGACCAGCTAGATCTACTGTCTCTATTATATTATGACAGACCAGCTAGATCTACTGTCTCTATTATAAGATGACAGACCAGCTAGATCTACTGTCTCTATAATAAGATGACAGACCAGCTAGATCTACTGTCTCTATTATATTATGACAGACCAGCTAGATCTCCTGTTTCTATTATAATATGACAGACCAGCTAGATCTACTGTCTCTATTATAAGATGACATACCAGCTAGATCTACTGTCGCTATTATATTATGACAGACCAGCTAGATCTACTGTCTTTATTATAATTTGACAGACCAGCTAGAGTGACTGTCTCTATTATAAGATGACATACCAGCTAGATCTACTGTCTCTATTATAATATGACAGACCAGCTGGATCTACTGGCTCTGTTATATAATGACAGACCAGCTAGATCTACTGTCTCTATTATGTTATGACAGACCAGCTAGATCTACTGTCTCTATTATAATATGACAGACCATCTAGATCTACTGTCTCTATTATAATATGACAGACCAGCTAGATCTACTGTCTCTATTATATTATGACAGACCAGCTAGATCTACTGTCTCTATTATAATATGACAGACCAGCTAGATCTACTGTCTCTATTATAAGATGACATACCAGCTAAATCTACTGTCGCTATTATATTATGACAGACCAGCTAGATCGACTGTCTTTATTATAAGATGACATGCCAGCTAGATCTACTGTCTCTATTATAATATGACAGACCAGCTAGATCTACTGTCTCTATTATAAGATGACATACCAGCTAGATTTACTGTCTCTATTGTATAAAGAGAGACCAGCTAGATCTGCTGTCTCTATTATGTTATTACAGACCAGCTAGATCTACTGTCTCTATTATAATATGACAGACCAGCTAGATCTACTGTCTCTATTATGTTATGACAGACCAGCTAGATCTATTGTCTCTATTATAAGATGACATACCAGCTAGATCTACTGTCTCTATTATAATATGACAGACCAGCTAGATCTACTGTCTCTATTATATTATGACAGAACAGCTAGATCGACTGTCTCTATTATAAGATGACATACCAGCTAGATCTACTGTCTTCATTATAATATGACAGACCAGCTAGATCTTCTGTCGCTATTATATTATGACAGACCAGCTAGATCTACTGTCTCTATTATATTATGACAGACCAGCTAGTTCTACTGTCTCTATTATACTATGACAGACCAGCTAGATCTACTGTCTCTATTATAATATGACAGACCAGCTAGATCTACTGTCTCTATTATGTTATGACAGACCAGCTAGATCTATTGTCTCTATTATAAGATGACATACCAGCTAGATCTACTGTCTCTATTATAATATGACAGACCAGCTAGACCTACTGTCACTATTATAATATGACAGACCAGCTCGATCTACATTCTCTATTATATTATGACAGACCAGCTAGTTCTACTGTCTCTATTATACTATGACAGACCAGCTAGATTTACTGTCTCTATTGTATTAAGAGAGACCAGCTAGATCTGCTGTCTCTATTATGTTATTACAGACCAGCTAGATCTACTGTCTCTATTATAATATGACATACCAGCTAGATCTACTGTCTCTATTATAATATGACAGACCAGCTAGATCTATTGTCTCTATTATAAGATGACATACCAGCTAGATCTACTGTCTCTATTATATTATGACAGACCAGCTAGTTCTACTGTCTCTATTATACTATGACAGACCAGCTGGATCAACTGTTTCTATTATATTAAGACAGACCAGCTAGATCTACTGTCTCTATTATAATATGACAGACCAGCTAGATCTACTGTCTCTATTATAAGATGACATACCAGCTAGATCTACTGTCGCTATTATATTATGACAGACCAGCTAGATCTACTGTCTTTATTATAATTTGACAGACCAGCTAGATCGACTGTCTCTATTATGTTATTACAGACCAGCTAGATCTACTGTCTCTATTATAATATGACATACCAGCTAGATCTACTGTCTCTATTATAATATGACAGACCAGCTGGATCTACTGTCTCAATTATGTTATTACAGACCAGCTAGATCTACTGTCTCTATTATAATATGACAGACCAGCTAGATCTACTGTCTCTATTATAAGATGACATACCAGCTAGATTTACTGTCTCTATTGTATAAAGAGAGACCAGCTAGATCTGCTGTCTCTATTATGTTATTACAGACCAGCTAGATCTACTGTCTCTATTATAATATGACAGACCAGCTAGATCTACTGTCTCTATTATGTTATGACAGACCAGCTAGATCTATTGTCTCTATTATAAGATGACATACCAGCTAGATCTACTGTCTCTATTATAATATGACAGACCAGCTAGATCTACTGTCTCTATTATATTATGACAGAACAGCTAGATCGACTGTCTCTATTATAAGATGACATACCAGCTAGATCTACTGTCTTCATTATAATATGACAGACCAGCTAGATCTTCTGTCGCTATTATATTATGACAGACCAGCTAGATCTACTGTCTCTATTATATTATGACAGACCAGCTAGTTCTACTGTCTCTATTATACTATGACAGACCAGCTAGATCTACTGTCTCTATTATAATATGACAGACCAGCTAGATCTACTGTCTCTATTATGTTATGACAGACCAGCTAGATCTATTGTCTCTATTATAAGATGACATACCAGCTAGATCTACTGTCTCTATTATAATATGACAGACCAGCTAGACCTACTGTCACTATTATAATATGACAGACCAGCTCGATCTACATTCTCTATTATATTATGACAGACCAGCTAGTTCTACTGTCTCTATTATACTATGACAGACCAGCTAGATTTACTGTCTCTATTGTATTAAGAGAGACCAGCTAGATCTGCTGTCTCTATTATGTTATTACAGACCAGCTAGATCTACTGTCTCTATTATAATATGACATACCAGCTAGATCTACTGTCTCTATTATAATATGACAGACCAGCTAGATCTATTGTCTCTATTATAAGATGACATACCAGCTAGATCTACTGTCTCTATTATATTATGACAGACCAGCTAGTTCTACTGTCTCTATTATACTATGACAGACCAGCTGGATCAACTGTTTCTATTATATTAAGACAGACCAGCTAGATCTACTGTCTCTATTATAATATGACAGACCAGCTAGATCTACTGTCTCTATTATAAGATGACATACCAGCTAGATCTACTGTCGCTATTATATTATGACAGACCAGCTAGATCTACTGTCTTTATTATAATTTGACAGACCAGCTAGATCGACTGTCTCTATTATGTTATTACAGACCAGCTAGATCTACTGTCTCTATTATAATATGACATACCAGCTAGATCTACTGTCTCTATTATAATATGACAGACCAGCTGGATCTACTGTCTCAATTATGTTATTACAGACCAGCTAGATCTACTGTCTCTATTATAATATGACAGACCAGCTAGATCTACTGTCTCTATTATAAGATGACATACCAGCTAGATCTACTGTCTTCATTATAATATGACAGGCCAGCTAGATATACTGTCTCTATTATAATATGACAGACCAGGTAGATCTACTCATTCTATTATATTATGCCAGACCAGCTAGATCTACTGTCTCTATTATAATATGACAGACCATCTAGATCTACTGTCTCTATTAAAATATGACAGACCAGGTAGATCTACTGTCTCTATTAAAATATGACAGACCAACTAGATCTACTGTCTCTATTAAAATATGACAGACCAGGTAGATCTACTGTCTCTGTTATATTACGACAGACAAGCTAGGAATACTGTCTCTATTATACTATGACAGACCATGTAGATCTACTGTCTCAATTATATTATGACAGACCAGCTAGATCTACTGTCTCTATTGTATTATGACAGACCAGCTAGATCTACTGTCGCTTTTGTACTATGACATACCAGCTAGATATACTGTCTCTATTATAATATGACAGGCCAGCTAGATATACTGTCTCTATTATACAATGACAGACCAGCTCGATCTACTGTCTCTATTATAATATGACAGACCTGGTAGATCTACTCATTCTATTATAATATGACAGACCAGCGAGATGTACTGTCTCTATTATATTATGACAGGCCAGCTAGATCTACTGTCTCTATTGTATTATGACAGAGCAGCAAGATCTACTGTCTCGTTTGTACTATGACATACCAGCTAGATCTACTGTCTCTATTATAATATGACAGACCAGCTAGATCTACTCTCTCTATTATAAGATGACATACCAGCTAGATCTACTGTCTCTATTATAATATGACAGACCAGGTAGATCTACTCATTCTATTACAATATGACAGACCAGCGAGATGTACTGTCGCTATTATATTATGACAGACCAGCTAGATCTACTGTCTCTATTATAATATGACAGACCATCTAGATCTACTGTCTCTATTATAATATGACAGACCAGATAGATCTACTGTCTCTATTATAATATGACAGACCAGGTAGATCTACTCATTCTATTACAATATGACAGACCAGCGAGATGTACTGTCGCTATTATATTATGACAGACCAGCTAGATCTACTGTCTCTATTATAATATGACAGACCATCTAGATCTACTGTCTCTATTATAATATGACAGACCAGATAGATCTACTGTCTCTATTATATTATGACAGACCAGCTAGATCTACGGTCTCTATTATAAGATGACATACCAGCTAGATCTACTGTCTCTATTAAAATATGACAGACCAGCTAGATCTACTGTCTCTATTATAAGATGACATACCAGCTAGATCTACTGTCTCTATTATAATATGACAGACCAGCTAGACCTACTGTCACTATTATAATATGACAGACCAGCTCGATCTACTGTCTCTATTGTATTAAGAGAGACCAGCTGGATCTACTGTCTCTATTATGTTTTTACAGACCAGCTAGATCTACTGTCTCTATTATAATATGACAGACCAGCTAGATCTACTGTCTCTATTATATTATGACAGACCAGCTAGATCTACTGTCTCTATTATAATATGACAGACCAGCTAGATCTACTGTCTCTATTATATTATGACAGAACAGCTAGATCGACTGTCTCTATTATAAGATGACATACCAGCTAGATCTACTGTCTTCATTATAATATGACAGAACAGCTAGATCTTCTGTCGCTATTATATTATGACAGACCAGCTAGATCTACTGTCTCTATTATATTATGACAGACCAGCTAGTTCTAATGTCTCTATTATACTATGACAGACCAGCTAGATCTACTGTCTCTATTATAATATGACAGACCAGCTAGATCTACTGTCTCTATTATGTTATGACAGACCAGCTAGATCTATTGTCTCTATTATAAGATGACATACCAGCTAGATCTACTGTCTCTATTATAATATGACAGACCAGCTAGACCTACTGTCACTATTATAATATGACAGACCAGCTCGATCTACTTTCTCTATTATATTATGACAGACCAGCTAGTTCTACTGTCTCTATTATACTATGACAGACCAGCTAGATTTACTGTCTCTATTGTATTAAGAGAGACCAGCTAGATCTGCTGTCTCTATTATGTTATTACAGACCAGCTAGATCTACTGTCTCTATTATAATATGACATACCAGCTAGATCTACTGTCTCTATTATAATATGACAGACCAGCTAGATCTATTGTCTCTATTATAAGATGACATACCAGCTAGATCTACTGTCTCTATTATATTATGACAGACCAGCTAGTTCTACTGTCTCTATTATACTATGACAGACCAGCTGGATCAACTGTTTCTATTATATTAAGACAGACCAGCTAGATCTACTGTCTCTATTATAATATGACAGACCAGCTAGATCTACTGTCTCTATTATAAGATGACATACCAGCTAGATCTACTGTCGCTATTATATTATGACAGACCAGCTAGATCTACTGTCTTTATTATAATTTGACAGACCAGCTAGATCGACTGTCTCTATTATAAGATGACATACCAGCAAGATCTACTGTCTCTATTATAAGATGACAGACCATCTAGATCTACTGTCTCTATTATAATATGACAGACCAGCTAGATCTACTGTCTCTATTATATTATGACAGACCAGCTAGATCTACTGTCTCTATTATAAGATGACAGACCAGCTAGATCTACTGTCTCTATAATAAGATGACAGACCAGCTAGATCTACTGTCTCTATTATATTATGACAGACCAGCTAGATCTCCTGTTTCTATTATAATATGACAGACCAGCTAGATCTACTGTCTCTATTATAAGATGACATACCAGCTAGATCTACTGTCGCTATTATATTATGACAGACCAGCTAGATCTACTGTCTTTATTATAATTTGACAGACCAGCTAGAGTGACTGTCTCTATTATAAGATGACATACCAGCTAGATCTACTGTCTCTATTATAATATGACAGACCAGCTGGATCTACTGGCTCTGTTATATAATGACAGACCAGCTAGATCTACTGTCTCTATTATGTTATGACAGACCAGCTAGATCTACTGTCTCTATTATAATATGACAGACCATCTAGATCTACTGTCTCTATTATAATATGACAGACCAGCTAGATCTACTGTCTCTATTATATTATGACAGACCAGCTAGATCTACTGTCTCTATTATAATATGACAGACCAGCTAGATCTACTGTCTCTATTATAAGATGACATACCAGCTAAATCTACTGTCGCTATTATATTATGACAGACCAGCTAGATCGACTGTCTTTATTATAAGATGACATGCCAGCTAGATCTACTGTCTCTATTATAATATGACAGACCAGCTAGATCTACTGTCTCTATTATAAGATGACATACCAGCTAGATTTACTGTCTCTATTGTATAAAGAGAGACCAGCTAGATCTGCTGTCTCTATTATGTTATTACAGACCAGCTAGATCTACTGTCTCTATTATAATATGACAGACCAGCTAGATCTACTGTCTCTATTATGTTATGACAGACCAGCTAGATCTATTGTCTCTATTATAAGATGACATACCAGCTAGATCTACTGTCTCTATTATAATATGACAGACCAGCTAGATCTACTGTCTCTATTATATTATGACAGAACAGCTAGATCGACTGTCTCTATTATAAGATGACATACCAGCTAGATCTACTGTCTTCATTATAATATGACAGACCAGCTAGATCTTCTGTCGCTATTATATTATGACAGACCAGCTAGATCTACTGTCTCTATTATATTATGACAGACCAGCTAGTTCTACTGTCTCTATTATACTATGACAGACCAGCTAGATCTACTGTCTCTATTATAATATGACAGACCAGCTAGATCTACTGTCTCTATTATGTTATGACAGACCAGCTAGATCTATTGTCTCTATTATAAGATGACATACCAGCTAGATCTACTGTCTCTATTATAATATGACAGACCAGCTAGACCTACTGTCACTATTATAATATGACAGACCAGCTCGATCTACATTCTCTATTATATTATGACAGACCAGCTAGTTCTACTGTCTCTATTATACTATGACAGACCAGCTAGATTTACTGTCTCTATTGTATTAAGAGAGACCAGCTAGATCTGCTGTCTCTATTATGTTATTACAGACCAGCTAGATCTACTGTCTCTATTATAATATGACATACCAGCTAGATCTACTGTCTCTATTATAATATGACAGACCAGCTAGATCTATTGTCTCTATTATAAGATGACATACCAGCTAGATCTACTGTCTCTATTATATTATGACAGACCAGCTAGTTCTACTGTCTCTATTATACTATGACAGACCAGCTGGATCAACTGTTTCTATTATATTAAGACAGACCAGCTAGATCTACTGTCTCTATTATAATATGACAGACCAGCTAGATCTACTGTCTCTATTATAAGATGACATACCAGCTAGATCTACTGTCGCTATTATATTATGACAGACCAGCTAGATCTACTGTCTTTATTATAATTTGACAGACCAGCTAGATCGACTGTCTCTATTATAAGATGACATACCAGCTAGATCTACTGTCTCTATTATAAGATGACAGACCAGCTAGATCTACTGTCTCTATTATAATATGACAGACCAGCTAGATCTACTGTCTCTATTATATTATGACAGACCAGCTAGATCTACTGTCTCTATTATAAGATGACAGACCAGCTAGATCTACTGTCTCTATAATAAGATGACAGACCAGCTAGATCTACTGTCTCTATTATATTATGACAGACCAGCTAGATCTCCTGTTTCTATTATAATATGACAGACCAGCTAGATCTACTGTCTCTATTATAAGATGACATACCAGCTAGATCTACTGTCGCTATTATATTATGACAGACCAGCTAGATCTACTGTCTTTATTATAATTTGACAGACCAGCTAGAGTGACTGTCTCTATTATAAGATGACATACCAGCTAGATCTACTGTCTCTATTATAATATGACAGACCAGCTGGATCTACTGGCTCTGTTATATAATGACAGACCAGCTAGATCTACTGTCTCTATTATGTTATGACAGACCAGCTAGATCTACTGTCTCTATTATAATATGACAGACCATCTAGATCTACTGTCTCTATTATAATATGACAGACCAGCTAGATCTACTGTCTCTATTATATTATGACAGACCAGCTAGATCTACTGTCTCTATTATAATATGACAGACCAGTTAGATCTACTGTCTCTATTATAAGATGACATACCAGCTAAATCTACTGTCGCTATTATATTATGACAGACCAGCTAGATCGACTGTCTTTATTATAAGATGACATACCAGCTAGATCTACTGTCTCTATTATAATATGACAGACCAGCTAGATCTACTGTCTCTATTATAAGATGACATGGTCCTTCTGTAGCTCAGTTGGTAGAGCATGGCGCTTGTAACGCCAGGGTAGTGGGTTCGATTCCCGGGACCACCCATACGTAGAATGTATGCACACATGACTGTAAGTCGCTTTGGATAAAAGCGTCTGCTAAATAGCATATATTATTATATTATTATTATATATTACCAGCTAGATTTACTGTCTCTATTGTATTAAGAGAGACCAGCTAGATCTGCTGTCTCTATTATGTTATTACAGACCAGCTAGATCTACTGTCTCTATTATAATATGACAGACCAGCTAGATCTACTGTCTCTATTATGTTATGACAGACCAGCTAGATCTATTGTCTCTATTATAAGATGACATACCAGCTAGATCTACTGTCTCTATTATAATATGACAGACCAGCTAGATCTATTGTCTCTATTATAAGATGACATACCAGCTAGATCTACTGTCTCTATTATATTATGACAGACCAGCTAGTTCTACTGTCTCTATTATACTATGACAGACCAGCTGGATCAACTGTTTCTATTATATTAAGACAGACCAGCTAGATCTACTGTCTCTATTATAATATGACAGACCAGCTAGATCTACTGTCTCTATTATAAGATGACATACCAGCTAGATCTACTGTCGCTATTATATTATGACAGACCAGCTAGATCTACTGTCTTTATTATAATTTGACAGACCAGCTAGATCGACTGTCTCTATTATAAGATGACATACCAGCTAGATCTACTGTCTCTATTATAAGATGACAGACCAGCTAGATCTACTGTCTCTATTATAATATGACAGACCAGCTAGATCTACTGTCTCTATTATATTATGACAGACCAGCTAGATCTACTGTCTCTATTATAAGATGACAGACCAGCTAGATCTACTGTCTCTATTATAAGATGACATACCAGCTAGATCTACTGTCGCTATTATATTATGACAGACCAGCTAGATCTACTGTCTTTATTATAATTTGACAGACCAGCTAGAGTGACTGTCTCTATTATAAGATGACATACCAGCTAGATCTACTGTCTCTATTATAATATGACAGACCAGCTGGATCTACTGGCTCTGTTATATAATGACAGACCAGCTAGATCTACTGTCTCTATTATGTTATGACAGACCAGCTAGATCTACTGTCTCTATTATAATATGACAGACCATCTAGATCTACTGTCTCTATTATAATATGACAGACCAGCTAGATCTACTGTCTCTATTATATTATGACAGACCAGCTAGATCTACTGTCTCTATTATAATATGACAGACCAGCTAGATCTACTGTCTCTATTATAAGATGACATACCAGCTAGATCTACTGTCGCTATTATATTATGACAGACCAGCTAGATCGACTGTCTTTATTATAAGATGACATACCAGCTAGATCTACTGTCTCTATTATAATATGACAGACCAGCTAGATCTACTGTCTCTATTATAAGATGACATACCAGCTAGATCTACTGTCTCTATTATAAGATGACACACCAGCTAGATCTCCTGTTTCTATTATAATATGACAGACCAGCTAGATCTACTGTCTCTATTATAAGATGACATACCAGCTAGATCTACTGTCGCTATTATATTATGACAGACCAGCTAGATCTACTGTCTTTATTATAATTTGACAGACCAGCTAGAGTGACTGTCTCTATTATAAGATGACATACCAGCTAGATCTACTGTCTCTATTATAATATGACAGACCAGCTGGATCTACTGGCTCTGTTATATAATGACAGACCAGCTAGATCTACTGTCTCTATTATGTTATGACAGACCAGCTAGATCTACTGTCTCTATTATAATATGACAGACCATCTAGATCTACTGTCTCTATTATAATATGACAGACCAGCTAGATCTACTGTCTCTATTATATTATGACAGACCAGCTAGATCTACTGTCTCTATTATAATATGACAGACCAGTTAGATCTACTGTCTCTATTATAAGATGACATACCAGCTAAATCTACTGTCGCTATTATATTATGACAGACCAGCTAGATCGACTGTCTTTATTATAAGATGACATACCAGCTAGATCTACTGTCTCTATTATAATATGACAGACCAGCTAGATCTACTGTCTCTATTATAAGATGACATACCAGCTAGATTTACTGTCTCTATTGTATTAAGAGAGACCAGCTAGATCTGCTGTCTCTATTATGTTATTACAGACCAGCTAGATCTACTGTCTCTATTATAATATGACAGACCAGCTAGATCTACTGTCTCTATTATGTTATGACAGACCAGCTAGATCTATTGTCTCTATTATAAGATGACATACCAGCTAGATCTACTGTCTCTATTATAATATGACAGACCAGCTAGATCTATTGTCTCTATTATAAGATGACATACCAGCTAGATCTACTGTCTCTATTATATTATGACAGACCAGCTAGTTCTACTGTCTCTATTATACTATGACAGACCAGCTGGATCAACTGTTTCTATTATATTAAGACAGACCAGCTAGATCTACTGTCTCTATTATAATATGACAGACCAGCTAGATCTACTGTCTCTATTATAAGATGACATACCAGCTAGATCTACTGTCGCTATTATATTATGACAGACCAGCTAGATCTACTGTCTTTATTATAATTTGACAGACCAGCTAGATCGACTGTCTCTATTATAAGATGACATACCAGCTAGATCTACTGTCTCTATTATAAGATGACAGACCAGCTAGATCTACTGTCTCTATTATAATATGACAGACCAGCTAGATCTACTGTCTCTATTATATTATGACAGACCAGCTAGATCTACTGTCTCTATTATAAGATGACAGACCAGCTAGATCTACTGTCTCTATTATAAGATGACATACCAGCTAGATCTACTGTCGCTATTATATTATGACAGACCAGCTAGATCTACTGTCTTTATTATAATTTGACAGACCAGCTAGAGTGACTGTCTCTATTATAAGATGACATACCAGCTAGATCTACTGTCTCTATTATAATATGACAGACCAGCTGGATCTACTGGCTCTGTTATATAATGACAGACCAGCTAGATCTACTGTCTCTATTATGTTATGACAGACCAGCTAGATCTACTGTCTCTATTATAATATGACAGACCATCTAGATCTACTGTCTCTATTATAATATGACAGACCAGCTAGATCTACTGTCTCTATTATATTATGACAGACCAGCTAGATCTACTGTCTCTATTATAATATGACAGACCAGCTAGATCTACTGTCTCTATTATAAGATGACATAACAGCTAGATCTACTGTCGCTATTATATTATGACAGACCAGCTAGATCGACTGTCTTTATTATAAGATGACATACCAGCTAGATCTACTGTCTCTATTATAATATGACAGACCAGCTAGATCTACTGTCTCTATTATAAGATGACATACCAGCTAGATCTACTGTCTCTATTATAAGATGACACACCAGCTAGATCTACTGTCGCTATTATATTATGACAGACCAGCTAGACCTACTTTCTTTATTATAATTTGACAGACCAGCTAGATCGACTGTCTCTATTATAATATGACATACCAGCTAGATCTACTGTCTCTATTATAATATGACAGACCAGCTAGATCTACTGTCTCTATTATATTATGACAGACCAGCTAGATCTACTGTCTCTTTTATAACATGACAGACCAGCTAGATCTACTGTCTCTATTATAAGATGACATACCAGCTAGATCTACTGTCGCTATTATATTATGACAGACCAGCTAGATCTACTTTCTTTATTATAATTTGACAGACCAGCTAGATCGACTGTCTCTATTATAAGATGACATACCAGCTAGATCTACTGTCTCTATTATAAGATGACATAGCAGCTAGATCTACTGTCGTTATTATATTATGACAGACCAGCTAGATCTACTGTCTTTATTATAATTTGACAGACCAGCAAGAGCGACTGTCTCTATTATAAGATGACATACCAGCTAGATCTACTGTCTCTATTATAATATGACAGACCAGCTGGATCTACTGGCTCTATTATATAATGACAGACCAGCTAGATCTACTGTCTCTATTATGTTATGACAGACCAGCTAGATCTACTGTCTCTATTATAATATGACAGACCATCTAGATCTACTGTCTCTATTATAATATGACAGACCAGCTAGATCTACTGTCTCTATTATAAGATGACATACCAGCTAGATCTACTGTCTCTATTATAATATGACAGACCAGCTAGACCTACTGTCACTATTATAATATGACAGACCAGCTCGATCTACATTCTCTATTATATTATGACAGACCAGCTAGTTCTACTGTCTCTATTATACTATGACAGACCAGCTAGATTTACTGTCTCTATTGTATTAAGAGAGACCAGCTAGATCTGCTGTCTCTATTATGTTATTACAGACCAGCTAGATCTACTGTCTCTATTATAATATGACATACCAGCTAGATCTACTGTCTCTATTATAATATGACAGACCAGCTAGATCTATTGTCTCTATTATAAGATGACATACCAGCTAGATCTACTGTCTCTATTATATTATGACAGACCAGCTAGTTCTACTGTCTCTATTATACTATGACAGACCAGCTGGATCAACTGTTTCTATTATATTAAGACAGACCAGCTAGATCTACTGTCTCTATTATAATATGACAGACCAGCTAGATCTACTGTCTCTATTATAAGATGACATACCAGCTAGATCTACTGTCGCTATTATATTATGACAGACCAGCTAGATCTACTGTCTTTATTATAATTTGACAGACCAGCTAGATCGACTGTCTCTATTATAAGATGACATACCAGCTAGATCTACTGTCTCTATTATAAGATGACAGACCAGCTAGATCTACTGTCTCTATTATAATATGACAGACCAGCTAGATCTACTGTCTCTATAATAAGATGACATACCAGCTAGATCTACTGTCTCTATTATAAGATGACAGACCAGCTAGATCTACTGTCTCTATTATAATATGACAGACCAGCTAGATCTACTGTCTCTATTATAAGATGACATACCAGCTAGATCTACTGTCGCTATTATATTATGACAGACCAGCTAGATCTACTGTCTTTATTATAATTTGACAGACCAGCTAGAGTGACTGTCTCTATTATAAGATGACATACCAGCTAGATCTACTGTCTCTATTATAATATGACAGACCAGCTGGATCTACTGGCTCTGTTATATAATGACAGACCAGCTAGATCTACTGTCTCTATTATGTTATGACAGACCAGCTAGATCTACTGTCTCTATTATAATATGACAGACCATCTAGATCTACTGTCTCTATTATAATATGACAGACCAGCTAGATCTACTGTCTCTATTATATTATGACAGACCAGCTAGATCTACTGTCTCTATTATAATATGACAGACCAGCTAGATCTACTGTCTCTATTATAAGATGACATACCAGCTAAATCTACTGTCGCTATTATATTATGACAGACCAGCTAGATCGACTGTCTTTATTATAAGATGACATACCAGCTAGATCTACTGTCTCTATTATAATATGACAGACCAGCTAGATCTACTGTCTCTATTATAAGATGACATACCAGCTAGATTTACTGTCTCTATTGTATTAAGAGAGACCAGCTAGATCTGCTGTCTCTATTATGTTATTACAGACCAGCTAGATCTACTGTCTCTATTATAATATGACAGACCAGCTAGATCTACTGTCTCTATTATGTTATGACAGACCAGCTAGATCTATTGTCTCTATTATAAGATGACATACCAGCTAGATCTACTACATTTACATTTACATTTACGTCATTTAGCAGACGCTCTTATCCAGAGCGACTTACAAATTGGTGCATACACCTTATGACAACCAGTGGAACAGCCACTTGCATCTAAATCTTGTTGGGGGAGAAGGATTACCTACCCTTACTTACCCTATCCTAGGTATTCCTTGAAGAGGTGGGGTTTCAGGTGTCTCCGGAAGGTGGTGATTGACTCCGCTGTCCTGGCGTCGTGAGGGAGTTTGTTCCACCATTGGGGGCCAGAGCAGCGAACAGTTTTGACTGGGCTGAGCGGGAACTGTACTTCCTCAGTGGTAGGGAGGCGAGCAGGCCAGAGGTGGATGAACGCAGTGCCCTTGTTTGGGTGTAGGGCCTGATCAGAGCCTGGAGGTACTGAGGTGCCGTTCCCCTCACAGCTCCGTGGCGAGCACCATGGTCTTGTAGCGGATGCGAGCTTCAACTGGAAGCCAGTGGAGAGAGCGGAGGAGCGGGGTGACGTGAGAGAACTTGGGAAGGTTGAACACCAGACGGGCTGCGGCGTTCTGGATGAGTTGTAGGGGTTTAATGGCACAGGCAGGGAGCCCAGCCAACAGCGAGTTGCAGTAATCAAGACGGGAGATGACAAGTGCCTGGATTAGGACCTGCGCCGCTTCCTGTGTGAGGCAGGGTCGTACTCTGCGGATGTTGTAGAGCATGAACCTACAGGAACGGGACACCGCCTTGATGTTAGTTGAGAACGTCAGGGTGTTGTCCAGGATCACGCCAAGGTTCTTAGCGCTCTGGGAGGAGGACACAATGGAGTTGTCAACCGTGATGGCGAGATCATGGAACGGGCAGTCCTTCCCCGGGAGGAAGAGGAGCTCCGTCTTGCTGAGGTTCAGCTTGAGGTGGTGATCCGTCATCCACACTGATATGTCTGCCAGACATGCAGAGATGCGATTCGCCACCTGGTCATCAGAAGGGGGAAAGGAGAAGATTAATTGTGTGTCGTCTGCATAGCAATGATAGGAGAGACCATGTGAGGTTATGACAGAGCCAAGTGACTTGGTGTATAGCGAGAATAAGAGAGGGCCTAGA
Organism: Oncorhynchus keta; assembly: GCF_023373465.1. Lineage (NCBI taxonomy): Eukaryota > Metazoa > Chordata > Actinopteri > Salmoniformes > Salmonidae > Oncorhynchus > Oncorhynchus keta. The sequence goes on along the minus strand of NW_026283418.1, from coordinate 143,884 downwards.
ACAGAGCCCTGGGGACACCAGTGGTGAGAGCGCGTGGTGAGGAGACAGATTCTCGCCACGCCACCTGGTAGGAGCGACCTGTCAGGTAGGACGCAATCCAAGCGTGGGCCGCGCCGGAGATGCCCAACTCGGAGAGGGTGGAGAGGAGGATCTGATGGTTCACAGTATCGAAGGCAGCCGATAGGTCTAGAAGGATGAGAGCAGAGGAGAGAGAGTTAGCTTTAGCAGTGCGGAGCGCCTCCGTGATACAGAGAAGAGCAGTCTCAGTTGAATGACTAGTCTTGAAACCTGACTGATTTGGATCAAGAAGGTCATTCTGAGAGAGATAGCGGTAGAGCTGGCCAAGGACGGCACGCTCAAGAGTTTTGGAGAGAAAAGAGAGAAGGGATACTGGTCTGTAGTTGTTGACATCGGAGGGATCGAGTGTAGGTTTTTTCAGAAGGGGTGCAACTCTCGCTCTCTTGAAGACGGGAGGGACGTGGCCAGCGGTCAGGGATGAGTTGATGAGCGAGGTGAGGTAAGGGAGAAGGTCTCCGGAAATGGTCTGGAGAAGAGAGGAGGGGATAGGGTCAAGCGGGCAGGTTGTTGGGCGGCCGGCCGTCACAAGACGCGAGATTTCATCTGGAGAGAGAGGGAGAAAGAGGTCAGAGCATAGGGTAGGGCAGTGTGAGCAGAACCAGCGGTGTCGTTTGACTTAGCAAACGAGGATCGGATGTCATCGACCTTCTTTTCAAAATGGTTGACGAAGTCATCTGCAGAGAGGGGAGGAGGGAGGGGGAGGATTCAGGAGGGAGGAGAAGGTGGCAAAGAGCTTCCTAGGGTTAGAGGCAGATGCTTGGAACTTAGAATGGTAGAAAGTGGCTTTAGCAGCAGAGACAGAGGAGGAAAATGTAGAGAGGAGGGAGTGAAAGGATGCCAGGTCCGCAGGGAGGCGAGTTTTCCTCCATTTCCGCTCGGCTGCCCGGAGCCCTGTTCTGTGAGCTCGCAATGAGTCGTCGAGCCACGGAGCGGGAGGGGAGGACCGAGCCGGCCTGGAGGATAGGGGACATAGGGAGTCAAGGATGCAGTAAGGGAGGAGAGGAGGGTTGAGGAGGCAGAATCAGGAGATAGGTTGGAGAAAGTTTGAGCAGAGGGAAGAGAAGATAGGATGGAAGAGGAGAGAGTAGCGGGGAGAGAGAGCGAAGGTTGGGACGGCGCGATACCATCCGAGTAGGGGCAGTGTGGGAAGTGTTGGATGAGAGCGAGAGGGAAAAGGATACAAGGTAGTGGTCGGAGACTTGGAGGGAGTTGCAATGAGGTTAGTGGAAGAACAGCATCTAGTAAAGATGAGGTCAAGCGTATTGCCTGCCTTGTGAGTAGGGGGAAGGTGAGAGGGTGAGGTCAAAAGAGGAGAGGAGTGGAAAGAAGGAGGCAGAGAGGAATGAGTCAAAGGTAGACGTGGGGAGGTTAAAGTCGCCCAGAACTGTGAGAGGTGAGCCGTCCTCAGGAAAGGAGCTTATCAAGGCATCAAGCTCATTGATGAACTCTCCGAGGAACCTGGAGGGCGATAAATGATAAGGATGTTAAGCTTGAAAGGGCTGGTAACTGTGACAGCATGGAATTCAAAGGAGGCAATAGACAGATGGGTAAGGGGAGAAAGAGAAAAGACCACTTGGGAGAGATGAGGATCCCGGTGCCACCACCCCGCTGACCAGAAGCTCTCGGGGTGTGCGAGAACACGTGGGCGGACGAGGAGAGAGCAGTAGGAGTAGCAGTGTTATCTGTGGTGATCCATGTTTCCGTCAGTGCCAAGAAGTCAAGGGACTGGAGGGAGGCATAGGCTGAGATGAACTCTGCCTTGTTGGCCGCAGATTGGCAGTTCCAGAGGCTACCAGAGACCTGGAACTCCACGTGGGTCGTACGCGCTGGGACCACCAGGTTAGGGTGGTCGCGGCCACGCGGTGTGGAGCGTTTGTATGGTCTGTGCAGAGAGGAGAGAACAGGGATAGACAGACACATAGTTGACAGGCTACAGAAAAGGCTACGCTAATGCAAGGAAATTGGAATGACAAGCGGACTACACGTCTCGAATGTTCAGAAAGTTAGGCTTACGTAGCAAGAATCTTATTGACTAAAATGATTAAAATGATACAGTACTGCTAAAGTAGGCTAGCTGGCAGTAGCTGCGTTGTTGACACTACACTAATCAAGTCGTTCCGTTGAGTGTAATAATTTCTACAGTGCTGCTATTCGGGGCTAGCTGGCTAGCTAGCAGTGTTGTTTACGTTACTTTGAGTTAAAAGAACGACAATAGCTGGCTAGCTAACCTAGTAAATCGCTCTAGACTACACAATTATCTTTGAAACAAAGACGGCTATGTAGCTAGCTATGTAGCTAGCTACGATCAAACAAATCAAACCGTTGTACTGTAATGAAATGAAAATGTGATACTACCTGTGAATGCGACCGGTTGAGTTCTATTCAGTAGACGTTGGCCAGCTAGCAGAGTCTCCTACGTTAAGGACGACAAATAGCTGGCTAGCGAACCTCAGTGAATTAAGATAATCACTCCAAGGCTACACACACTAAACTACACAATTACACAACTACACAATCTACTGTCTCTATTATAATATGACAGACCAGCTAGATCTATTGTCTCTATTATAAGATGACATACCAGCTAGATCTACTGTCTCTATTATATTATGACAGACCAGCTAGTTCTACTGTCTCTATTATACTATGACAGACCAGCTGGATCAACTGTTTCTATTATATTAAGACAGACCAGCTAGATCTACTGTCTCTATTATAATATGACAGACCAGCTAGATCTACTGTCTCTATTATAAGATGACATACCAGCTAGATCTACTGTCGCTATTATATTATGACAGACCAGCTAGATCTACTGTCTTTATTATAATTTGACAGACCAGCTAGATCGACTGTCTCTATTATAAGATGACATACCAGCTAGATCTACTGTCTCTATTATAAGATGACAGACCAGCTAGATCTACTGTCTCTATTATAATATGACAGACCAGCTAGATCTACTGTCTCTATTATATTATGACAGACCAGCTAGATCTACTGTCTCTATTATAAGATGACAGACCAGCTAGATCTACTGTCTCTATTATAAGATGACATACCAGCTAGATCTACTGTCGCTATTATATTATGACAGACCAGCTAGATCTACTGTCTTTATTATAATTTGACAGACCAGCTAGAGTGACTGTCTCTATTATAAGATGACATACCAGCTAGATCTACTGTCTCTATTATAATATGACAGACCAGCTGGATCTACTGGCTCTGTTATATAATGACAGACCAGCTAGATCTACTGTCTCTATTATGTTATGACAGACCAGCTAGATCTACTGTCTCTCTTATAATATGACAGACCATCTAGATCTACTGTCTCTATTATAATATGACAGACCAGCTAGATCTACTGTCTCTATTATATTATGACAGACCAGCTAGATCTACTGTCTCTATTATAATATGACAGACCAGCTAGATCTACTGTCTCTATTATAAGATGACATACCAGCTAGATCTACTGTCGCTATTATATTATGACAGACCAGCTAGATCGACTGTCTTTATTATAAGATGACATACCAGCTAGATCTACTGTCTCTATTATAATATGACAGACCAGCTAGATCTACTGTCTCTATTATAAGATGACATACCAGCTAGATCTACTGTCTCTATTATAAGATGACACACCAGCTAGATCTACTGTCGCTATTATATTATGACAGACCAGCTAGACCTACTTTCTTTATTATAATTTGACAGACCAGCTAGATCGACTGTCTCTATTATAATATGACATACCAGCTAGATCTACTGTCTCTATTATAATATGACAGACCAGCTAGATCTACTGTCTCTATTATATTATGACAGACCAGCTAGATCTACTGTCTCTTTTATAACATGACAGACCAGCTAGATCTACTGTCTCTATTATAATATGACAGACCATCTAGATCTACTGTCTCTATTATAATATGACAGACCAGCTAGATCTACTGTCTCTATTATATTATGACAGACCAGCTAGATCTACTGTCTCTATTATAAGATGACATACCAGCTAGATCTACTGTCTCTATTATAAGATGACATAGCAGCTAGATCTACTGTCGCTATTATATTATGACAGACCAGCTAGATCTACTGTCTTTATTATAATTTGACAGACCAGCAAGAGCGACTGTCTCTATTATAAGATGACATACCAGCTAGATCTACTGTCTCTATTATAATATGACAGACCAGCTGGATCTACTGGCTCTATTATATAATGACAGACCAGCTAGATCTACTGTCTCTATTATGTTATGACAGACCAGCTAGATCTACTGTCTCTATTATAATATGACAGACAATCTAGATCTACTGTCTCTATTATAATATGACAGACCAGCTAGATCTACTGTCTCTATTATAAGATGACATACCAGCTAGATCTACTGTCTCTATTATAATATGACAGACCAGCTGGATCTACTGGCTCTATTATAAAATGACAGACCAGCTAGATCTACTGTCTCTATTATGTTATGACAGACCAGCTAGATCTACTGTCTCTATTATAATATGACAGACCATCTAGATCTACTGTCTCTATTATAATATGACAGACCAGCTAGATCTACTGTCTCTATTATATTATGACAGACCAGCTAGATCTACTGTCTCTATTATAATATGACAGACCAGCTAGATCTACTGTCTCTATTATAAGATGACATACCAGCTAGATCTACTGTCGCTATTATATTATGACAGACCAGCTAGATCTACTGTCTTTATTATAATTTGACAGACCAGCTAGATCGACTGTCTCTATTATAAGATGACATACCAGCTAGATCTACTGTCTCTATTATAATATGACAGACCAGCTAGATCTACTGTCTCTATTATAAGATGACATACCAGCTAGAGCGACTGTCTCTATTATAAGATGACATACCAGCTAGATCTACTGTCTCTATTATAATATGACAGACCAGCTAGATCTACTGTCTCTGTTATAAGATGACAGACCAGCTTGATCTACTGTCTCTATTATAATATGACAGACCAGCTAGATCGACTGTCTCTATTATAAGATTACATACCAGCTAGATCTACTGTCTCTATTATAACATGACAGACCAGCTGGATCTAATGGCTCTATTATATTATGACAGACCAGCTAGATCTACTGTCTCTATTATAACATGACAGACCAGCTAGATCTACTCTCTATTATAATATGACAGACCATCTATATCTACTGTCTCTATTATAATATGACAGACCAGCTAGATCTACTGTCTCTATTATAAGATGACATACCAGCTAGATCTACTGTCTCTATTATAACATGACAGACCAGCTGGATCTACTGGCTCTATTATATTATGACAGACCAGCTAGATCTACTGTCTCTATTATGTTATGACAGACCAGCTAGATCTACTCTCTATTATAATATGACAGACCATCTAGATCTACTGTCTCTATTATAATATGACAGACCAGCTAGATCTACTGTCTCTATTATAAGATGACATACCAGCTAGATCTACTGTCTCTATTTTAATATGACAGACCAGCTAGATCTACTGTCTCTATAATAAGATGACAGACCAGGTAGATCTACTGCCTCTATTATATTATGATAGACCAGCTAGATCTACTGTCTCTATTATAATATGACAGACCAGCTAGATCTACTGTCTCTATTATAAGATGACATACCAGCTAGATCTACTGTCGCTATTATATTATGACAGACCAGCTAGATCTACTGTCTTTATTATAATTTGACAGACCAGCTAGAGCGACTGTCTCTATTATAAGATGACATACCAGCTAGATCTACTGTCTCTATTATAATATGACAGACCAGCTGGATCTACTGGCTCTATTATATAATGACAGACCAGCTAGATCTACTGTCTCTATTATGTTATGACAGACCAGCTAGATCTACTGTCTCTATTATATTATGACAGACCAGCTAGATCTACTGTCTCTATTATAATATGACAGACCAGCTAGATCTACTGTATCTATTATAAGATGACATACCAGCTAGATCTACTGTCGCTATTATATTATGACAGACCAGCTAGATCTACTGTCTTTATTCTAATTTGACAGACCAGCTAGATCGACTGTCTCTATTATAAGATGACATACCAGCTAGATCTACTGTCTCTATTATAATATGACAGACCAGCTAGATCTACTGTCTCTATTATAAGATGACATACCAGCTAGATCTACTGTCTCTATTATAAGATGACATACCAGCTAGATCTACTGTCGCTATTATATTATGACAGATCAGCTAGATCTACTGTCTTTATTATAATTTGACAGACCAGCTAGAGCGACTGTCTCTATTATAAGATGACATACCAGCTAGATCTACTGTCTCTATTATAAGATGACATACCAGCTAGATTTACTGTCGCTATTATATTATGACAGACCAGCTAGATCTACTGTCTTTATTATAATTTGACAGACCAGCTAGAGCGACTGTCTCTATTATAAGATGACATACCAGCTAGATCTACTGTCTCTATTATAAGATGACATACCAGCTAGATCTACTGTCTCTATTATAATATGACAGACCAGCTAGATCTACTGTCTCTATAATAAGATGACATACCAGCTAGATCTACTGTCTCTATTATAAGATGACATACCAGCTAGATCTACTGTCTCTATTATAATATGACAGACCAGCTGGATCTACTGGCTCTATTATAAAATGACAGACCAGCTAGATCTACTGTCTCTATTATGTTATGACAGACCAGCTAGATCTACTGTCTCTATTATAATATGACAGACCATCTAGATCTACTGTCTCTATTATAATATGACAGACCAGCTAGATCTACTGTCTCTATTATATTATGACAGACCAGCTAGATCTACTGTCTCTATTATAATATGACAGACCAGCTAGATCTACTGTCTCTATTATAAGATGACATACCAGCTAGATCTACTGTCGCTATTATATTATGACAGACCAGCTAGATCTACTGTCTTTATTATAATTTGACAGACCAGCTAGATCGACTGTCTCTATTATAAGATGACATACCAGCTAGATCTACTGTCTCTATTATAATATGACAGACCAGCTAGATCTACTGTCTCTATTATAAGATGACATACCAGCTAGAGCGACTGTCTCTATTATAAGATGACATACCAGCTAGATCTACTGTCTCTATTATAATATGACAGACCAGCTAGATCTACTGTCTCTGTTATAAGATGACAGACCAGCTTGATCTACTGTCTCTATTATAATATGACAGACCAGCTAGATCGACTGTCTCTATTATAAGATTACATACCAGCTAGATCTACTGTCTCTATTATAACATGACAGACCAGCTGGATCTAATGGCTCTATTATATTATGACAGACCAGCTAGATCTACTGTCTCTATTATAACATGACAGACCAGCTAGATCTACTCTCTATTATAATATGACAGACCATCTATATCTACTGTCTCTATTATAATATGACAGACCAGCTAGATCTACTGTCTCTATTATAAGATGACATACCAGCTAGATCTACTGTCTCTATTATAACATGACAGACCAGCTGGATCTACTGGCTCTATTATATTATGACAGACCAGCTAGATCTACTGTCTCTATTATGTTATGACAGACCAGCTAGATCTACTCTCTATTATAATATGACAGACCATCTAGATCTACTGTCTCTATTATAATATGACAGACCAGCTAGATCTACTGTCTCTATTATAAGATGACATACCAGCTAGATCTACTGTCTCTATTTTAATATGACAGACCAGCTAGATCTACTGTCTCTATAATAAGATGACAGACCAGGTAGATCTACTGCCTCTATTATATTATGATAGACCAGCTAGATCTACTGTCTCTATTATAATATGACAGACCAGCTAGATCTACTGTCTCTATTATAAGATGACATACCAGCTAGATCTACTGTCGCTATTATATTATGACAGACCAGCTAGATCTACTGTCTTTATTATAATTTGACAGACCAGCTAGAGCGACTGTCTCTATTATAAGATGACATACCAGCTAGATCTACTGTCTCTATTATAATATGACAGACCAGCTGGATCTACTGGCTCTATTATATAATGACAGACCAGCTAGATCTACTGTCTCTATTATGTTATGACAGACCAGCTAGATCTACTGTCTCTATTATATTATGACAGACCAGCTAGATCTACTGTCTCTATTATAATATGACAGACCAGCTAGATCTACTGTATCTATTATAAGATGACATACCAGCTAGATCTACTGTCGCTATTATATTATGACAGACCAGCTAGATCTACTGTCTTTATTCTAATTTGACAGACCAGCTAGATCGACTGTCTCTATTATAAGATGACATACCAGCTAGATCTACTGTCTCTATTATAATATGACAGACCAGCTAGATCTACTGTCTCTATTATAAGATGACATACCAGCTAGATCTACTGTCTCTATTATAAGATGACATACCAGCTAGATCTACTGTCGCTATTATATTATGACAGATCAGCTAGATCTACTGTCTTTATTATAATTTGACAGACCAGCTAGAGCGACTGTCTCTATTATAAGATGACATACCAGCTAGATCTACTGTCTCTATTATAAGATGACATACCAGCTAGATTTACTGTCGCTATTATATTATGACAGACCAGCTAGATCTACTGTCTTTATTATAATTTGACAGACCAGCTAGAGCGACTGTCTCTATTATAAGATGACATACCAGCTAGATCTACTGTCTCTATTATAAGATGACATACCAGCTAGATCTACTGTCTCTATTATAATATGACAGACCAGCTAGATCTACTGTCTCTATAATAAGATGACAGACCAGCTAGATCTACTGTCTCTATTATAATATGACAGACCAGCTAGATCTACTGTCTTTATTATAATTTGACAGACCAGCTAGAGCGACTGTCTCTATTATAAGATGACATACCAGCTAGATCTACTGTCTCTATTATAATATGACAGACCAGCTGGATCTACTGGCTCTATTATATAATGACAGACCAGCTAGATCTACTGTCTCTATTATGTTATGACAGACCAGCTAGATCTACTGTCTCTATTATAATATGACAGACCATCTAGATCTACTGTCTCTATTATAATATGACAGACCAGCTAGATCTACTGTCTCTATTATATTATGACAGACCAGCTAGATCTACTGTCTCTATTATAATATGACAGACCAGCTAGATCTACTGTCTCTATTATAATATGACAGACCATCTAGATCTACTGTCTCTATTATAATATGACATACCAGCTAGATCTACTGTCGCTATTATATTATGACAGACGAGCTAGATCTACTTTCTTTATTATAATTTGACAGACCAGCGAGATCGACTGTCTCTATTATAAGATGACATACCAGCTAGATCTACTGTCTCTATTATAATATGACAGACCAGCTAGATCTACTGTCTCTATTATAAGATGACAGACCAGCTAGATCTACTGTCTCTATTATAAGATGACAGACCAGCTAGATCTACTGTCTCTATTATATTATGACAGACCAGCTAGATCTACTGTCTCTATTATAATATGACAGACCAGCTAGATCTACTGTCTCTATTATAAGATGACAGACCAGCTAGATCTACTGTCTCTATTATATTATGACAGACCAGCTAGATCTACTGTCTCTATTATAATATGACAGACCAGCTAGATCTACTGTCTCTATTATAAGATGACATACCAGCTAGATCTACTGTCTCTATTATAATATGACAGACCAGCTAGATCTACTGTCTCTATTATAAGATGACATACCAGCTAGATCTACTGTCTCTATTATAATATGACAGACCAGCTAGATCTACTGTCTCTATAATAAGATGACAGAAAAGCTAGATCTACTGTCTCTATTATATTATGATAGACCAGCTAGATCTACTGTCTCTATTATAATATGACAGACCAGCTAGATCTACTGTCTCTATTATAAGATGACATACCAGCTAGATCTACTGTCGCTATTATATTATGACAGACCAGCTAGATCTACTGTCTTTATTATAATTTGACAGACCAGCTAGAGCGACTGTCTCTATTATAAGATGACATACCAGCTAGATCTACTGTCTCTATTGTAATATGACAGACCAGCTGGATCTACTGGCTCTATTATATAATGACAGACCAGCTAGATCTACTGTCTCTATTATAATATGACAGACCAGCTAGATCTACTGTCTCTATTATAAGATGACATACCAGCTAGATCTACTGTCGCTATTATATTATGACAGACCAGCTAGATCTACTGTCTCTATTATAAGATGACATACCAGCTAGATCTACTGTCTCTATTATAAGATTACATACCAGCTAGATCTACTGTCTCTATTATAACATGACAGACCAGCTGGACCTACTGGCTCTATTATATTATGACAGACCAGCTAGATTTACTGTCTCTATTATGTTATGACAGACCAGCTAGATCTACTCTCTATTATAATATGACAGACCATCTAGATCTACTGTCTCTATTATAATATGACTGACCAGCTAGATCTACTGTCTCTATTATAAGATGACATACCAGCTAGATCTACTGTCTCTATTATAATATGACAGACCAGCTAGATCTACTGTCTCTATAATAAGATGACAGACCAGCTAGATCTACTGTCTCTATTATAATATGACAGACCAGCTAGATCTACTGTCTCTATTATAAGATGACATACCAGCTAGATCTACTGTCGCTATTATATTATGACAGACCAGCTAGATCTACTGTCTTTATTATAATTTGACAGACCAGCTAGAGCGACTGTCTCTATTAAAGATGACATACCAGCTAGATCTACTGTCTTTATTATAATATGACAGACCAGCTGGATCTACTGGCTCTATTATATAATGACAGACCAGCTAGATCTACTGTCTCTATTATGTTATGACAGACCAGCTAGATCTACTGTCTCTATTATAATATGACAGACCAGCTAGATCTACTGTCTCTATTATATTATGACAGACCAGCTAGATCTACTGTCTCTATTATAATGTGACAGACCAGCTAGATCTACTGTCTCTATTATAAGATGACATACCAGCTAGATCTACTGTCGCTATTATATTATGACAGACCAGCTAGATCTACTGTCTTTATTATAATTTGACAGACCAGCTAGATCGACTGTCTCTATTATAAGATGACATACCAGCTACATCTACTGTCTCTATTATAATATGACAGACCAGCTAGATCTACTGTCTCTATTATAAGATGACATACCAGCTAGATCTACTGTCTCTATTATAAGATGACATACCAGCTAGATCTACTGTCGCTATTATATTATGACAGACCAGCTAGATCTACTGTCTTTATTATAATTTGACAGACCAGCTAGAGCGACTGTCTCTATTATAAGATGACATACCAGCTAGATCTACTGTCTCTATTATAAGATGACATACCAGCTAGATCTACTGTCTCTATTATAATATGACAGACCAGCTAGATCTACTGTCTCTGTAATAAGATGACAGACCAGCTAGATCTACTGTCGCTATTATATTATGACAGACCAGCTAGATCTACTGTCTCTATTATAAGATGACATACCAGCTAGATCTACTGTCTCTATTATAATATGACAGACCAGCTGGATCTACTGGCTCTATTATATAATGACAGACCAGCTAGATCTACTGTCTCTATTATAATATGACAGACCAGCTAGATCTACTGTCTCTATTATAAGATGACATACCAGCTAGATCTACTGTCGCTATTATATTATGACAGACCAGCTAGATCTACTGTCTTTATTATAATTTGACAGACCAGCTAGATCTACTGTCTGTTATAATATGACAGACCATCTAGATCTACTGTCTCTATTATAATATGACAGACCAGCTAGATCTACTGTCTCTGTTATAATATGACAGACCATCTAGATCTACTGTCTCTATTATAATATGACAGACCAGCTAGATCTACTGTCTCTATTATATTATGACAGACCAGCTAGATCTACGGTCTCTATTATAAGATGACATACCAGCTAGATCTACTGTCTCTATTAAAATATGACAGACCAGCTAGATCTACTGTCGCTTTTGTACTATGACATACCAGCTAGATCTACTGTCTGTATTATAATATGACAGGCCAGCTAGATATACTGTCTCTATTATACAATGACAGACCAGCTCGATCTACTGTGTCTATTATAATATGACAGACCAGGTAGATCTACTCATTCTATTATAATATGAGAGACCAGCGAGATGTACTGTCTCTATTATATTATGACAGACCAGCTAGATCTACGGTCTCTATTATAAGATGACATACCAGCTAGATCTACTGTCTCTATTAAAATATGACAGACCAGGTAGATCTACTGTCTCTGATATATTATGACAGACCAGCTAGGAATACTGTCTCTATTATACTATGACAGACCAGGTAGATCTACTGTCTCTATTATATTATGACAGACCAGCTAGATCTACTGTCTCTATTGTATTATGACAGACCAGCTAGATCTACTGTCGCTTTTGTACTATGACATACCAGCTAGATCTACTGTCTCTATTATAATATGACAGGCCAGCTAGATATACTGTCTCTATTATACAATGACAGACCAGCTCGATCTACTGTGTCTATTATAATATGACAGACCAGGTAGATCTACTCATTCTATTATAATATGACAGACCAGCGAGATGTACTGTCTCTATTATATTATGACAGGCCAGCTAGATCTACTGTCTCTATTGTATTATGACAGACCAGCTAGATCTACTGTCTCTTTTGTACTATGACATACCAGCTAGATCTACTGTCTCTATTATATTATGACAGATCAGCTCGATCAACTGTTTCTATTATATTAAGACAGACCAGCTAGATCTACTGTCTCAATTATAATATGACCAACCAGCGAGATTAACTGTCTCTATTATAAGATGACAGACCAGCTAGATCTACTGTCTCTATTATAAGATGACATACCAGCTAGATCTACTGTCTCTATTATAATATGACAGACCAGCAAGATCTACTGTCTCTATTATAAGATGACATACCAGCTAGATCTACTGCCTCTATTATAATACGACAGACCAGCTAGACCTACTGTCACTATTATAATATGACATACCAGCTAGATCTACTGTCTTCATTATAATATGACAGACCAGCTAGATCTACTGTCTCTATTATAATATGACAGACCAGCTAGATCTACTGTCGCTTTTGTACTATGACATACCAGCTAGATCTACTGTCTCTATTGTAATATGACAGACCAGGTAGATCTACTCGTTCTATTATAATATGACAGACCAGCTAGATCTACTGTCTCTATTATAAGATGACAGACCAGCTAGATCTACTGTCTCTATTATATTATGACAGACCAGCTAGATCTACTGTCTCTATTATAATATGACAGACCAGCTAGATCTACTGTCTCTATTATAAGATGACATACCAGCTAGATCTACTGTCTCTATTATAATATGACAGACCAGCTAGATCTACTGTTTCTATTATAAGATGACATACCAGCTAGATCTACTGTCTCTATTATAATATGACAGACCAGCTAGATCTACTGTCTCTATAATAAGATGACAGACCAGCTAGATCTACTGTCTCTATTATATTATGATAGACCAGCTAGATCTACTGTCTCTATTATAATATGACAGACCAGCTAGATCTACTGTCTCTATTATAAGATGACATACCAGCTAGATCTACTGTCGCTATTATATTATGACAGACCAGCTAGATCTACTGTCTTTATTATAATTTGACAGACCAGCTAGAGCGACTGTCTCTATTATAAGATGACATACCAGCTAGATCTACTGTCTCTATTGTAATATGACAGACCAGCTGGATCTACTGGCTCTATTATATAATGACAGACCAGCTCGATCAACTGTCTCTATTATAATATGACAGACCAGCTAGATCTACTGTCTCTATTATAGGATGACATACCAGCTAGATCTACTGTCTTCATTATAATATGACAGACCAGCTAGATCTACTGTCTCTATTATAATATGACAGACCAGCTAGATCTACTGTCGCTTTTGTACTATGACATACCAGCTAGATCTACTGTCTCTATTGTAATATGACAGACCAGGTAGATCTACTCGTTCTATTATAATATGACAGACCAGCTAGATCTACTGTCTCTATTATAAGATGACAGACCAGCTAGATCTACTGTCTCTATTGTAATATGACAGACCAGCTGGATCTACTGGCTCTATTATATAATGACAGACCAGCTAGATCTACTGTCTCTATTATAATATGACAGACCAGCTAGATCTACTGTCTCTATTATAAGATGACATACCAGCTAGATCTACTGTCGCTATTATATTATGACAGACCAGCTAGATCTACTGTCTTTATTATAATTTGACAGACCAGCTAGATCGACTGTCTCTATTATAAGATGACATACCAGCTAGATCTACTGTCTCTATTATAAGATTACATACCAGCTAGATCTACTGTCTCTATTATAACATGACAGACCAGCTGGATCTACTGGCTCTATTATATTATGACAGACCAGCTAGATTTACTGTCTCTATTATGTTATGACAGACCAGCTAGATCTACTCTCTATTATAATATGACAGACCATCTAGATCTACTGTCTCTATTATAATATGACTGACCAGCTAGATCTACTGTCTCTATTATAAGATGACATACCAGCTAGATCTACTGTCTCTATTATAATATGACAGACCAGCTAGATCTACTGTCTCTATAATAAGATGACAGACCAGCTAGATCTACTGTCTCTATTATAATATGACAGACCAGCTAGATCTACTGTCTCTATTATAAGATGACATACCAGCTAGATCTACTGTCGCTATTATATTATGACAGACCAGCTAGATCTACTGTCTTTATTATAATTTGACAGACCAGCTAGAGCGACTGTCTCTATTAAAGATGACATACCAGCTAGATCTACTGTCTTTATTATAATATGACAGACCAGCTGGATCTACTGGCTCTATTATATAATGACAGACCAGCTAGATCTACTGTCTCTATTATGTTATGACAGACCAGCTAGATCTACTGTCTCTATTATAATATGACAGACCAGCTAGATCTACTGTCTCTATTATATTATGACAGACCAGCTAGATCTACTGTCTCTATTATAATGTGACAGACCAGCTAGATCTACTGTCTCTATTATAAGATGACATACCAGCTAGATCTACTGTCGCTATTATATTATGACAGACCAGCTAGATCTACTGTCTTTATTATAATTTGACAGACCAGCTAGATCGACTGTCTCTATTATAAGATGACATACCAGCTACATCTACTGTCTCTATTATAATATGACAGACCAGCTAGATCTACTGTCTCTATTATAAGATGACATACCAGCTAGATCTACTGTCTCTATTATAAGATGACATACCAGCTAGATCTACTGTCGCTATTATATTATGACAGACCAGCTAGATCTACTGTCTTTATTATAATTTGACAGACCAGCTAGAGCGACTGTCTCTATTATAAGATGACATACCAGCTAGATCTACTGTCTCTATTATAAGATGACATACCAGCTAGATCTACTGTCTCTATTATAATATGACAGACCAGCTAGATCTACTGTCTCTGTAATAAGATGACAGACCAGCTAGATCTACTGTCGCTATTATATTATGACAGACCAGCTAGATCTACTGTCTCTATTATAAGATGACATACCAGCTAGATCTACTGTCTCTATTATAATATGACAGACCAGCTGGATCTACTGGCTCTATTATATAATGACAGACCAGCTAGATCTACTGTCTCTATTATAATATGACAGACCAGCTAGATCTACTGTCTCTATTATAAGATGACATACCAGCTAGATCTACTGTCGCTATTATATTATGACAGACCAGCTAGATCTACTGTCTTTATTATAATTTGACAGACCAGCTAGATCTACTGTCTGTTATAATATGACAGACCATCTAGATCTACTGTCTCTATTATAATATGACAGACCAGCTAGATCTACTGTCTCTGTTATAATATGACAGACCATCTAGATCTACTGTCTCTATTATAATATGACAGACCAGCTAGATCTACTGTCTCTATTATATTATGACAGACCAGCTAGATCTACGGTCTCTATTATAAGATGACATACCAGCTAGATCTACTGTCTCTATTAAAATATGACAGACCAGCTAGATCTACTGTCGCTTTTGTACTATGACATACCAGCTAGATCTACTGTCTGTATTATAATATGACAGGCCAGCTAGATATACTGTCTCTATTATACAATGACAGACCAGCTCGATCTACTGTGTCTATTATAATATGACAGACCAGGTAGATCTACTCATTCTATTATAATATGAGAGACCAGCGAGATGTACTGTCTCTATTATATTATGACAGACCAGCTAGATCTACGGTCTCTATTATAAGATGACATACCAGCTAGATCTACTGTCTCTATTAAAATATGACAGACCAGGTAGATCTACTGTCTCTGATATATTATGACAGACCAGCTAGGAATACTGTCTCTATTATACTATGACAGACCAGGTAGATCTACTGTCTCTATTATATTATGACAGACCAGCTAGATCTACTGTCTCTATTGTATTATGACAGACCAGCTAGATCTACTGTCGCTTTTGTACTATGACATACCAGCTAGATCTACTGTCTCTATTATAATATGACAGGCCAGCTAGATATACTGTCTCTATTATACAATGACAGACCAGCTCGATCTACTGTGTCTATTATAATATGACAGACCAGGTAGATCTACTCATTCTATTATAATATGACAGACCAGCGAGATGTACTGTCTCTATTATATTATGACAGGCCAGCTAGATCTACTGTCTCTATTGTATTATGACAGACCAGCTAGATCTACTGTCTCTATTATATTATGACAGATCAGCTCGATCAACTGTTTCTATTATATTAAGACAGACCAGCTAGATCTACTGTCTCAATTATAATATGACCAACCAGCGAGATCAACTGTCTCTATTATAAGATGACAGACCAGCTAGATCTACTGTCTCTATTATAAGATGACATACCAGCTAGATCTACTGTCTCTATTATAATATGACAGACCAGCAAGATCTACTGTCTCTATTATAAGATGACATACCAGCTAGATCTACTGCCTCTATTATAATACGACAGACCAGCTAGACCTACTGTCACTATTATAATATGACAGACCAGCTCGATCTACTGTCTCTGTTATATTATGACAGACCAGCTAGTTCTACTGTCTCTATTATACTATGACAGACCAGCTCGATCAACTGTCTCTATTATAATATGACAGACCAGCTAGATCTACTGTCTCTATTATAGGATGACATACCAGCTAGATCTACTGTCTTCATTATAATATGACAGACCAGCTAGATCTACTGTCTCTATTATAATATGACAGACCAGCTAGATCTACTGTCGCTTTTGTACTATGACATACCAGCTAGATCTACTGTCTCTATTGTAATATGACAGACCAGGTAGATCTACTCGTTCTATTATAATATGACAGACCAGCTAGATCTACTGTCTCTATTATAAGATGACAGACCAGCTAGATCTACTGTCTCTATTATATTATGACAGACCAGCTAGATCTACTGTCTCTATTATAATATGACAGACCAGCTAGATCTACTGTCTCTATTATAAGATGACATACCAGCTAGATCTACTGTCTCTATTATAATATGACAGACCAGCTAGATCTACTGTTTCTATTATAAGATGACATACCAGCTAGATCTACTGTCTCTATTATAATATGACAGACCAGCTAGATCTACTGTCTCTATAATAAGATGACAGACCAGCTAGATCTACTGTCTCTATTATATTATGATAGACCAGCTAGATCTACTGTCTCTATTATAATATGACAGACCAGCTAGATCTACTGTCTCTATTATAAGATGACATACCAGCTAGATCTACTGTCGCTATTATATTATGACAGACCAGCTAGATCTACTGTCTTTATTATAATTTGACAGACCAGCTAGAGCGACTGTCTCTATTATAAGATGACATACCAGCTAGATCTACTGTCTCTATTGTAATATGACAGACCAGCTGGATCTACTGGCTCTATTATATAATGACAGACCAGCTCGATCAACTGTCTCTATTATAATATGACAGACCAGCTAGATCTACTGTCTCTATTATAGGATGACATACCAGCTAGATCTACTGTCTTCATTATAATATGACAGACCAGCTAGATCTACTGTCTCTATTATAATATGACAGACCAGCTAGATCTACTGTCGCTTTTGTACTATGACATACCAGCTAGATCTACTGTCTCTATTGTAATATGACAGACCAGGTAGATCTACTCGTTCTATTATAATATGACAGACCAGCTAGATCTACTGTCTCTATTATAAGATGACAGACCAGCTAGATCTACTGTCTCTATTATATTATGACAGACCAGCTAGATCTACTGTCTCTATTATAATATGACAGACCAGCTAGATCTACTGTCTCTATTATAAGATGACATACCAGCTAGATCTACTGTCTCTATTATAATATGACAGACCAGCTAGATCTACTGTTTCTATTATAAGATGACATACCAGCTAGATCTACTGTCTCTATTATAATATGACAGACCAGCTAGATCTACTGTCTCTATAATAAGATGACAGACCAGCTAGATCTACTGTCTCTATTATATTATGATAGACCAGCTAGATCTACTGTCTCTATTATAATATGACAGACCAGCTAGATCTACTGTCTCTATTATAAGATGACATACCAGCTAGATCTACTGTCGCTATTATATTATGACAGACCAGCTAGATCTACTGTCTTTATTATAATTTGACAGACCAGCTAGAGCGACTGTCTCTATTATAAGATGACATACCAGCTAGATCTACTGTCTCTATTGTAATATGACAGACCAGCTGGATCTACTGGCTCTATTATATAATGACAGACCAGCTAGATCTACTGTCTCTATTATAATATGACAGACCAGCTAGATCTACTGTCTCTATTATAAGATGACATACCAGCTAGATCTACTGTCGCTATTATATTATGACAGACCAGCTAGATCTACTGTCTTTATTATAATTTGACAG
This sequence comes from Oncorhynchus keta, assembly GCF_023373465.1. Taxonomy (NCBI): domain Eukaryota; kingdom Metazoa; phylum Chordata; class Actinopteri; order Salmoniformes; family Salmonidae; genus Oncorhynchus; species Oncorhynchus keta. The sequence continues at coordinate 124,558 of NW_026283418.1, read as the reverse complement.
ACCAGCTAGATCGACTGTCTCTATTATAAGATGACATACCAGCTAGATCTACTGTCTCTATTATAAGATTACATACCAGCTAGATCTACTGTCTCTATTATAACATGACAGACCAGCTGGATCTACTGGCTCTATTATATTATGACAGACCAGCTAGATTTACTGTCTCTATTATGTTATGACAGACCAGCTAGATCTACTCTCTATTATAATATGACAGACCATCTAGATCTACTGTCTCTATTATAATATGACTGACCAGCTAGATCTACTGTCTCTATTATAAGATGACATACCAGCTAGATCTACTGTCTCTATTATAATATGACAGACCAGCTAGATCTACTGTCTCTATAATAAGATGACAGACCAGCTAGATCTACTGTCTCTATTATAATATGACAGACCAGCTAGATCTACTGTCTCTATTATAAGATGACATACCAGCTAGATCTACTGTCGCTATTATATTATGACAGACCAGCTAGATCTACTGTCTTTATTATAATTTGACAGACCAGCTAGAGCGACTGTCTCTATTATAAGATGACATACCAGCTAGATCTACTGTCTCTATTATAATATGACAGACCAGCTGGATCTACTGGCTCTATTATATAATGACAGACCAGCTAGATCTACTGTCTCTATTATGTTATGACAGACCAGCTAGATCTACTGTCTCTATTATAATATGACAGACCAGCTAGATCTACTGTCTCTATTATATTATGACAGACCAGCTAGATCTACTGGCTCTATTATAATGTGACAGACCAGCTAGATCTACTGTCTCTATTATAAGATGACATACCAGCTAGATCTACTGTCGCTATTATATTATGACAGACCAGCTAGATCTACTGTCTTTATTATAATTTGACAGACCAGCTAGATCGACTGTCTCTATTATAAGATGACATACCAGCTACATCTACTGTCTCTATTATAATATGACAGACCAGCTAGATCTACTGTCTCTATTATAAGATGACATACCAGCTAGATCTACTGTCTCTATTATAAGATGACATACCAGCTAGATCTACTGTCGCTATTATATTATGACAGACCAGCTAGATCTACTGTCTTTATTATAATTTGACAGACCAGCTAGAGCGACTGTCTCTATTATAAGATGACATACCAGCTAGATCTACTGTCTCTATTATAAGATGACATACCAGCTAGATCTACTGTCTCTATTATAATATGACAGACCAGCTAGATCTACTGTCTCTATAATAAGATGACAGACCAGCTAGATCTACTGTCGCTATTATATTATGACAGACCAGCTAGATCTACTGTCTTTATTATAATTTGACATACCAGCTAGATCTACTGTCTCTATTATAAGATGACATACCAGCTAGATCTACTGTCTCTATTATAATATGACAGACCAGCTGGATCTACTGGCTCTATTATATAATGACAGACCAGCTAGATCTACTGTCTCTATTATAATATGACAGACCAGCTAGATCTACTGTCTCTATTATAAGATGACATACCAGCTAGATCTACTGTCGCTATTATATTATGACAGACCAGCTAGATCTACTGTCTTTATTATAATTTGACAGACCAGCTAGATCTACTGTCTGTTATAATATGACAGACCATCTAGATCTACTGTCTCTATTATAATATGACAGACCAGCTAGATCTACTGTCTCTGTTATAATATGACAGACCATCTAGATCTACTGTCTCTATTATAATATGACAGACCAGCTAGATCTACTGTCTCTATTATATTATGACAGACCAGCTAGATCTACGGTCTCTATTATAAGATGACATACCAGCTAGATCTACTGTCTCTATTAAAATATGACAGACCAGCTAGATCTACTGTCGCTTTTGTACTATGACATACCAGCTAGATCTACTGTCTGTATTATAATATGACAGGCCAGCTAGATATACTGTCTCTATTATACAATGACAGACCAGCTCGATCTACTGTGTCTATTATAATATGACAGACCAGGTAGATCTACTCATTCTATTATAATATGAGAGACCAGCGAGATGTACTGTCTCTATTATATTATGACAGACCAGCTAGATCTACGGTCTCTATTATAAGATGACATACCAGCTAGATCTACTGTCTCTATTAAAATATGACAGACCAGGTAGATCTACTGTCTCTGATATATTATGACAGACCAGCTAGGAATACTGTCTCTATTATACTATGACAGACCAGGTAGATCTACTGTCTCTATTATAAGATGACATACCAGCTAGATCTACTGTCTCTATTATAATATGACAGACCAGCTAGATCTACTGTCTCTATAATAAGATGACAGACCAGCTAGATCTACTGTCGCTATTATATTATGACAGACCAGCTAGATCTACTGTCTTTATTATAATTTGACATACCAGCTAGATCTACTGTCTCTATTATAAGATGACATACCAGCTAGATCTACTGTCTCTATTATAATATGACAGACCAGCTGGATCTACTGGCTCTATTATATAATGACAGACCAGCTAGATCTACTGTCTCTATTATAATATGACAGACCAGCTAGATCTACTGTCTCTATTATAAGATGACATACCAGCTAGATCTACTGTCGCTATTATATTATGACAGACCAGCTAGATCTACTGTCTTTATTATAATTTGACAGACCAGCTAGATCTACTGTCTGTTATAATATGACAGACCATCTAGATCTACTGTCTCTATTATAATATGACAGACCAGCTAGATCTACTGTCTCTGTTATAATATGACAGACCATCTAGATCTACTGTCTCTATTATAATATGACAGACCAGCTAGATCTACTGTCTCTATTATATTATGACAGACCAGCTAGATCTACGGTTTCTATTATAAGATGACATACCAGCTAGATCTACTGTCTCTATTAAAATATGACAGACCAGCTAGATCTACTGTCGCTTTTTGTACTATGACATACCAGCTAGATCTACTGTCTGTATTATAATATGACAGGCCAGCTAGATATACTGTCTCTATTATACAATGACAGACCAGCTCGATCTACTGTGTCTATTATAATATGACAGACCAGGTAGATCTACTCATTCTATTATAATATGAGAGACCAGCGAGATGTACTGTCTCTATTATATTATGACAGACCAGCTAGATCTACGGTCTCTATTATAAGATGACATACCAGCTAGATCTACTGTCTCTATTAAAATATGACAGACCAGGTAGATCTACTGTCTCTGATATATTATGACAGACCAGCTAGAATACTGTCTCTATTATACTATGACAGACCAGGTAGATCTACTGTCTCTATTATATTATGACAGACCAGCTAGATCTACTGTCTCTATTGTATTATGACAGACCAGCTAGATCTACTGTCGCTTTGTACTATGACATACCAGCTAGATCTACTGTCTCTATTATAATATGACAGGCCAGCTAGATATACTGTCTCTATTATACAATGACAGACCAGCTCGATCTACTGTGTCTATTATAATATGACAGACCAGGTAGATCTACTCATTCTATTATAATATGACAGACCAGCGAGATGTACTGTCTCTATTATATTATGACAGGCCAGCTAGATCTACTGTCTCTATTGTATTATGACAGACCAGCTAGATCTACTGTCTCTTTTGTACTATGACATACCAGCTAGATCTACTGTCTCTATTATATTATGACAGATCAGCTCGATCAACTGTTTCTATTATATTAAGACAGACCAGCTAGATCTACTGTCTCAATTATAATATGACCAACCAGCGAGATCAACTGTCTCTATTATAAGATGACAGACCAGCTAGATCTACTGTCTCTATTATAAGATGACATACCAGCTAGATCTACTGTCTCTATTATAATATGACAGACCAGCAAGATCTACTGTCTCTATTATAATATGACAGACCAGCTAGACCTACTGTCACTATTATAATATGACAGACCAGCTCGATCTACTGTCTCTATTATACCATGACAGACCAGCTAGATCTACTGTCTCTATTGTATTAAGAGAGACCAGCTAGATCTACTGTCTCTATTATGTTATTACAGACCAGCTAGATCTACTGTCTCTATTATAATATGACAGACCAGCTAGATCTACTGTCTCTATTATAACATGACATACCAGCTAGATCTACTGTCTCTATTATAATATGACAGACCAGCAAGATCTACTGTCTCTATTATAAGATGACATACCAGCTAGATCTACTGTCTCTATTATAAGATGACATACCAGCTAGATCTACTGTCTCTATTATAATATGACAGACCAGCTAGACCTACTGTCACTATTATAATATGACATACCAGCTCGATCTACTGTCTCTATTATACTATGACAGACCAGCTAGATCTACTGTCTCTATTGTATTAAGTGAGACCAGCTAGATCTACTGTCTCTATTGTATTAAGTGAGACCAGCTAGATCTACTGTCTCTATTATGTTATTACAGACCAGCTAGATCTACTGTCTCTATTATAACATGACATACCAGCTAGATCTACTGTCTCTATTATAATATGACAGACCAGCAAGATCTACTGTCTCTATTATAAGATGACATACCAGCTAGATCTACTGTCTCTATTATAAGATGACATACCAGCTAGATCTACTGCCTCTATTATAATACGACAGACCAGCTAGACCTACTGTCACTATTATAATATGACAGACCAGCTCGATCTACTGTCTCTGTTATATTATGACAGACCAGCTAGTTCTACTGTCTCTATTATACTATGACAGACCAGCTCGATCAACTGTCTCTATTATAATATGACAGACCAGCTAGATCTACTGTCTCTATTATAGGATGACATACCAGCTAGATCTACTGTCTTCATTATAATATGACAGACCAGCTAGATCTACTGTCTCTATTATAATATGACAGACCAGCTAGATCTACTGTCGCTTTTGTACTATGACATACCAGCTAGATCTACTGTCTCTATTGTAATATGACAGACCAGGTAGATCTACTCGTTCTATTATAATATGACAGACCAGCGAGATGTACTGTCGCTATTATATTATGACAGACCAGCTAGATCTACTGTCTCTATTATAATATGACAGACCATCTAGATCTACTGTCTCTATTATAATATGACAGACCAGCTAGATCTACTGTCTCTATTATAATATGACAGACCAGCTAGATCTACGGTCTCTATTATAAGATAACATACCAGCTAGATCTACTGTCTCTATTAAAATATGACAGACCAGGTAGATCTACTGTCTCTGTTATATTATGACAGACCAGCTAGGAATACTGTCTCTATTATACTATGACAGACCAGGTAGATCTACTGTCTCTATTATACTATGACAGACCAGCTAGATCTACTGTCTCTATTGTATTAAGAGACCAGCTAGATCTACTGTCTCTATTATGTTATTACAGACCAGCTAGATCTACTGTCTCTATTATAATATGACAGACCAGCTAGATCTACTGTCTTTATTATAACATGACATACCAGCTAGATCTACTGTCTCTATTATAATATGACAGACCAGCAAGATCTACTGTCTCCATTATAAGATGACATACCAGCTAGATCTACTGTCTCTATTATAAGATGACATACCAGCTAGATCTACTGTCTCTATTATAATATGACAGACCAGCTAGACCTACTGTCACTATTATAATATGACAGACCAGCTCGATCTACTGTCTCTATTATACTATGACAGACCAGCTAGATCTACTGTCTCTATTGTATTAAGAGAGACCAGCTAGATCTACTGTCTCTATTATGTTATTACAGACCAGCTAGATCTACTGTCTCTATTATAGTATGACAGACCAGCTAGATCTACTGTCTCTATTATAACATGACATATCAGCTAGATCTACTGTCTCTATTATAATATGACAGACCAGCAAGATCTACTGTCTCTATTATAAGATGACATACCAGCTAGATCTACTGTCTCTATTATAAGATGACATACCAGCTAGATCTACTGTCTCTATTATAATACGACAGACCAGCTAGACCTACTGTCACTATTATAATATGACAGACCAGCTCGATCTACTGTCTCTATTATAATATGACAGACCAGCTAGATCTACTGTCTCTATTATATTATGACAGAACAGCTAGATCGACTGTCTCTATTATAGGATGACATACCAGCTAGATCTACTGTCTTCATTATAATATGACAGACCAGCTAGATCTACTGTCGCTATTATATTATGACAGACCAGCTAGATCTACGGTCTCTATTATAATATGACAGACCATCTAGATCTACTGTCTCTATTATAATATGACAGACCAGCTAGATCTACTGTCTCTATTATAATATGACAGACCAGCTAGATCTACTGTCTCTTTGTACTATGACATACCAGCTAGATCTACTGTCTCTATTGTAATATGACAGACCAGGTAGATCTACTCATTCTATTATAATATGACAGACCAGCGAGATGTACTGTCGCTATTATATTATCACAGACCAGCTAGATCTACTGTCTCTATTATAATATGACAGACCAGCTAGATCTACGGTCTCTATTATAAGATAACATACCAGCTAGATCTACTGTCTCTATTAAAATATGACAGACCAGGTAGATCTACTGTCTCTGTTATATTATGACAGACCAGCTAGGAATACTGTCTCTATTATACTATGACAGACCAGGTAGATCTACTGTCTCTATTATATTATGACAGACCAGCAAGATCTACTGTCTCTATTGTATTATGACAGACCAGCTAGATCTACTGTCACTATTATAATATGACAGACCAGCTCGATCTACTGTCTCTATTATACTATGACAGACCAGCTAGATCTACTGTCTCTATTGTATTAAGAGAGACCAGCTAGATCTACTGTCTCTATTATGTTATTACAGACCAGCTAGATCTACTGTCTCTATTATAATATGACAGACCATCTAGATCTACTGTCTCTATTATAATATGACAGACCAGCTAGATCTACTGTCTCTATTATAATATGACAGACCATCTAGATCTACTGTCTCTATTATAATATGACAGACCAGCTAGATCTACTGTCTCTATTATAATATGACAGACCAGGTAGATCTACTCATTCTATTATAATATGACAGACCAGCGAGATGTACTGTCGCTATTATATTATCACAGACCAGCTAGATCTACTGTCTCTATTATAATATGACAGACCAGCTAGATCTACGGTCTCTATTATAAGATAACATACCAGCTAGATCTACTGTCTCTATTAAAATATGACAGACCAGGTAGATCTACTGTCTCTGTTATATTATGACAGACCAGCTAGGAATACTGTCTCTATTATACTATGACAGACCAGGTAGATCTACTGTCTCTGTTATATTATGACAGACCAGCTAGGAAATACTGTCTCTATTATACTATGACATACCAGGTAGATCTACTGTCTCTATTATATTATGACAGACCAGCTAGATCTACTGTCTCTATTATACTATGACAGACCAGCTAGATCTACTGTCTCTATTGTATTAAGAGAGACCAGCTAGATCTACTGTCTCTATTATGTTATTACAGACCAGCTAAATCTACTGTCTCTATTATAATATGACAGACCAGCTAGATCTACTGTCTCTATTATAAGATGACATACCAGCTAGATCTACTGTCTCTATTATAATATGACAGACCAGCAAGATCTACTGTCTCTATTATAAGATGACAGACCAGCTAGATCTACTGTCTCTATTATAATATGACAGACCAGCTAGATCTATTGTCTCTATTATAAGATGACATACCAGCTAGATCTACTGTCTCTATTATATTATGACAGACCAGCTAGATCTACTGTCTCTGTTATAATATGACAGACCAGCTAGATCTACTGTCTCTATTATATTATGACAGACCAGCTAGATCAACTGTCTCTATTATATTAAGACAGACCAGCTAGATCTACTGTCTCTATTATAATATGACAGACCAGCTAGATCTACTGTCTCTATTATAATATGACAGACCAGCTAGATCTACTGTCTCTATTATGTTATGACAGACCAGCTAGATCTACTGTCTCTATTATAATATGACAGACCATCTAGATCTACTGTCGCTATTATATTATGACATACCAGCTAGATCTACTGTCTCTATTGTAATATGACAGACCAGGTAGATCTACTCATTCTATTATAATATGACAGACCAGCGAGATGTACTGTCGCTATTATATTATTACAGACCAGCTAGATCTACTGTCTCTATTATAATATGACAGACCATCTAGATCTACTGTCTCTATTATAATATGACAGACCAGCTAGATCTACTGTCTCTATTATATTATGACAGACCAGCTAGATCTACGGTCTCTATTATAAGATAACATACCAGCTAGGAATACTGTCTCTATTATACTATGACAGACCAGGTAGATCTACTGTCTCTATTATATTATGACAGACCAGCAAGATCTACTGTCTCTATTGTATTATGACAGACCAGCTAGATCTACTGTCTCTATTATGTTATTACAGACCAGCTAGATCTACTGTCTCTATTATAACATGACAGACCAGCTAGATCTACTGTCTCTGTTATGTTATGACAGACCAGCTAGATCTACTGTCTCTATTATATTATGACAGACCAGCTAGATCTACTGTCTCTATTATAACATGACATACCAGCTAGATCTACTGTCTCTATTATAATATGACAGACCAGCTAGATCTACTGTCTCTATTATAAGATGACAGACCAGCTAGATCTACTGTCTCTATTATAAGATGACAGACCAGCTAGATCTACTGTCTCTATTATAATATGACAGACCAGCTAGATCTACTGTCTCTATTATAATATGACAGACCAGCTAGATCTACTGTCTCTATTATACTATGACAGACCAGCTAGATCTACTGTCTCTATTGTATTATGACAGACCAGCTAGATCTACTGTCTCTATTATGTTATGACAGACCAGCTAGATCTACTGTCTCTATTATATTATGACAGACCAGCTAGATCTACTGTCTCTATTATAATATGACATATCAGCTGATCTACTGTCTCTATTATAATATGACAGACCATCTAGATCTACTGTCTCTATTATAATATGACAGACCAGCTAGATCTACTGTCTCTATTATAATATGACAGACCAGCTAGATCTACTGTCTCTATTATATTATGACAGACCAGCTAGATCTACTGTCTCTATTATAATATGACAGACCAGCTAGATCTACTGTCTCTATTATAATATGACAGACCAGCTAGATCTACTGTCTCTATTATATTATGACAGACCAGCTAGATCTACTGTCTCTATTATAAGATGACAGACCAGCTAGATCTACTGTCTCTATTATAATATGACAGACCAGGTAGATCTACTGTCTCTATTATATTATGACAGACCAGCTAGGAATACTGTCTCTATTATACTATGACAGACCAGGTAGATCTACTGTCTCTATTATACTATGACAGACCAGCTAGATCTACTGTCTCTATTATATAATGACAGACCAGCTAGATCTACTGTCTCTATTATGTTATTACAGACCAGCTAGATCTACTGTCTCTATTATAATATGACAGACCAGCTAGATCTACTGTCTCTATTATAATATGACATACCAGCTAGATCTACTGTCTCTATTATAATATGACAGACCAGCTAGATCTACTGTCTCTATTATAAGATGACAGACCAGCTAGATCTACTGTCTCTATTATAAGATGACATACCAGCTAGATCTACTGTCTCTATTATAATATGACAGACCAGCTAGACCTACTGTCTCTATTATAATATGACAGACCAGCTAGATCTACTGTCTCTATTATACTATGACAGACCAGCTAGATCTACTGTCTCTATTATATTATGACAGACCAGCTAGATCTACTGTCTCTATTATGTTATTACAGACCAGCTAGATCTACTGTCTCTATTATAGTATGACAGACCAGCTAGATCTACTGTCTCTATTATAACATGACAGACCAGCTAGATCTACTGTCTCTATTATAATATGACAGACCAGCTAGATCTACTGTCTCTATTATAAGATGACAGACCAGCTAGATCTACTGTCTCTATTATATTATGACAGACCAGCTAGATCTACTGTCTCTATTATAATATGACAGACCAGCTAGATCTACTGTCGCTATTATATTATGACAGACCAGCTAGATCTACTGTCTCTATTATATTATGACAGACCAGCTAGATCTACTGTCTCTATTATATTATGACAGACCAGCTAGATCTACTGTCTCGATTATAATATGACAGACCAGCTAGATCTACTGTCTCTATTATAATATGACAGACCAGCTCGATCTACTGTCTCTATTATATTATGACAGACCAGCTAGATCTACTGTCTCTATTATAAGATGACAGACCAGCTAGATCTACTGTCTCTATTATAATATGACAGACCAGCTAGATCTACTGTCTCTATTATAATATGACAGACCAGCTAGATCTACTGTCTCTATTATAATATGACAGACCAGCTAGATCTACTGTCTCTATTGTATTATGACAGACCAGCTAGATCTACTGTCTCTATTATAATATGACAGACCAGCTAGATCTACTGTCTCTATTATAATATGACAGACCAGCTAGATCTACTGTCTCTATTATAATATGACAGACCAGCTAGATCTACTGTCTCTATTATAACATGACAGACCAGCTAGATCTACTGTCTCTATTATAATATGACAGACCAGCTAGATCTACTGTCTCTATTATAAGATGACATACCAGCTAGATCTACTGTCTCTATTATAAGATGACATACCAGCTAGATCTACTGTCTCTATTATAATATGACAGACCAGCTAGATCTACTGTCTCTATTATAATATGACAGACCAGCTAGATCTACTGTCTCTATTATACTATGACAGACCAGCTAGATCTACTGTCTCTATTATATTATGACAGACCAGCTAGATCTACTGTCTCTATTATATTATGACAGACCAGCTAGATCTACTGTCTCTATTATAGTATGACAGACCAGCTAGATCTACTGTCTCTATTATAACATGACAGATCAGCTAGATCTACTGTCTCTATTATAATATGACAGACCAGCTAGATCTATTGTCTCTATTATAAGATGACAGACCAGCTAGATCTACTGTCTCTATTATAATATGACAGACCAGCTAGATCTACTGTCTCTATTATAATATGACAGACCAGCTAGATCTACTCTCTCTATTATAAGATGACATACCAGCTAGATCTACTGTCTCTATTATAATATGACAGACCAGCTCGATCTACTGTTTCTATTATATTAAGACAGACCAGCTAGATCTACTGTCTCGATTATAATATGACCAACCAGCTAGATCAACTGTCTCTATTATAATATGACAGACCAGCTCGATCTACTGTCTCTATTATAAGATGACAGACCAGCTAGATCTACTGTCTCTATTATAAGATGACATACCAGCTAGATCTACTGTCTCTATTATAATATGACAGACCAGCTAGATCTACTGTCTCTATTATAAGATGACAGACCAGCTAGATCTACTGTCTCTATTATAAGATGACATACCAGCTAGATCTACTGTCTCTATTATAATATGACAGACCAGCAAGATCTACTGTCTCTATTATAAGATGACATACCAGCTAGATCTACTGTCTCTATTATAATATGACAGACCAGCTAGATCTACTGTCACTATTATAATATGACAGACCAGCTAGATCTACTGTCTCTATTATACTATGACAGACCAGCTAGATCTACTGTCTCTATTATATTATGACAGACCAGCTAGATCTACTGTCTCTATTATGTTATGACAGACCAGCTAGATCTACTGTCTCTATTATAACATGACAGACCAGCTAGATCTACTGTCTCTATTATGTTATGACAGACCAGCTAGATCTACTGTCTCTATTATAATATGACAGACCAGCTAGATCTACTGTCTCTATTGTACTATGACAGACCAGCTAGATCTACTGTCTCTATTATAATATGACAGACCAGCTAGATCTACTGTCTCTATTATAATATGACAGACCAGGTAGATCTACTCATTCCATTATAATATGACAGACCAGCGAGATGTACTGTCGCTATTATAATATGACAGACCAGCTAGATATACTGTCTCTATTATAATATGACAGACCATCTAGATCTACTGTCTCTATTATAATATAACAGACCAGCTAGATCTACTGTCTCTATTATAAGATGACATACCAGCTAGATCTACTGTCTCTATTAAAATATGACAGACCAGGTAGATCTACTGTCTCTGTTATATTATGACAGACCAGCTAGGAGTACTGTCTCTATTATACTATGACAGACCAGGTAGATCTACTGTCTCTATTATACTATGACAGACCAGCTAGATCTACTGTCTCTATTGTATTAAGAGAGACCAGCTAGATCTACTGTCTCTATTATGTTATTACAGACAAGCTAGATCTACTGTCTCCATTATAATATGACATACCAGCTAGATCTACTGTCTTTATTATAACATGACATACCAGCTAGATCTACTGTCTCTATTATAATATGACAGACCAGCTAGATCTACTGTCTCTATTATAATATGACAGACCAGCTAGACCTACTGTCGCTATTATAATATGACAGACCAGCTCGATCTACTGTCTCTATTATACTATGACAGACCAGCTAGATCTACTGTCTCTATTGTATTAAGAGAGACCAGCTAGATCTACTGTCTCTATTATGTTATTACAGACCAGCTAGATCTACTGTCTCTATTATAGTATGACAGACCAGCTAGATCTACTGTCTCTATTATAACATGACATACAGCTAGATCTACTGTCTCTATTATAATATGACAGACCAGCAAGATCTACTGTCTCTATTATAAGATGACATACCAGCTAGATCTACTGTCTCTATTATAAGATGACAGACCAGTGAGATGTACTGTCTCTATTATAATACGACAGACCAGCTAGACCTACTGTCACTATTATAATATGACAGACCAGCTAGATCTACTGTCTCTATTATAATATGACAGACCAGCTAGATCTACTGTCTCTATTATATTATGACAGAGCAGCTAGATCAACTGTCTCTATTATATTATGACAGAACAGCTAGATCGACTGTCTCTATTATAGGATGACATACCAGCTAGATCTACTGTCTTCATTATAATATGACAGACCAGCTAGATCTACTGTCGCTATTATATTATGACAGACCAGCTAGATCTACTGTCTCTATTATAATATGACAGACCATCTAGATCTACTGTCTCTATTATAATATGACAGACCAGCTAGATCTACTGTCTCTATTATAATATGACAGACCAGCTAGATCTACTGTCGCTTTTGTACTATGACATACCAGCTAGATCTACTGTCTCTATTGTAATATGACAGACCAGGTAGATCTACTCATTCTATTATAATGTGACAGACCAGCGAGATGTACTGTCGCTATTATATTATGACAGATCAGCTAGATCTACTGTCTCTATTATAATATGACAGACCAGCTAGGAATACTGTCTCTATTATACTATGACAGACCAGGTAGATCTACTGTCTCTATTATATTATGACAGACCAGCAAGATCTACTGTCTCTATTGTATTATGACAGACCAGCTAGATCTACTGTCACTATTATAATATGACAGACCAGCTCGATCTACTGTCTCTATTATACTATGACAGACCAGCTAGATCTACTGTCTCTATTGTATTAAGAGAGACCAGCTAGATCTACTGTCTCTATTATGTTATTACAGACCAGCTAGATCTACTGTCTCTATTATAATATGACAGACCATCTAGATCTACTGTCTCTATTATAATATGACAGACCAGCTAGATCTACTGTCTCTATTATAATATGACAGACCAGCTAGATCTACTGTCGCTTTTGTGCTATGACATACCAGCTAGATCTACTGTCTCTATTGTAATATGACAGACCAGGTAGATCTACTCATTCTATTATAATATGACAGACCAGCGAGATGTACTGTCGCTATTATATTATCACAGACCAGCTAGATCTACTGTCTCTATTATAATATGACAGACCAGCTAGATCTACGGTCTCTATTATAAGATAACATACCAGCTAGATCTACTGTCTCTATTAAAATATGACAGACCAGGTAGATCTACTGTCTCTGTTATATTATGACAGACCAGCTAGGAATACTGTCTCTATTATACTATGACAGACCAGGTAGATCTACTGTCTCTATTATATTATGACAGACCAGCAAGATCTACTGTCTCTATTGTATTATGACAGACCAGCTAGATCTACTGTCACTATTATAATATGACAGACCAGCTCGATCTACTGTCTCTATTATACTATGACAGACCAGCTAGATCTACTGTCTCTATTGTATTAAGAGAGACCAGCTAGATCTACTGTCTCTATTATGTTATTACAGACCAGCTAGATCTACTGTCTCTATTATAATATGACAGACCAGCTAGATCTACTGTCTCTATTATAAGATGACATACCAGCTAGATCTACTGTCTCTATTATAATATGACAGACCAGCAAGATCTACTGTCTCTATTATAAGATGACATACCAGCTAGATCTACTGTCTCTATTATAATATGACAGACCAGCTAGATCTATTGTCTCTATTATAAGATGACATACCAGCTAGATCTACTGTCTCTATTATATTAAGACAGACCAGCTAGATCTACCGTCTCGATTATAATATGACAGACCAGCTCGATCTACTGTCTCTATTATATTATGACAGATCAGCTCGATCAACTGTTTCTATTATATTAAGACAGACCAGCTAGATCTACTGTCTCGATTATAATATGACCAACCAGCTAGATCAACTGTCTCTATTATAATATGACAGACCAGCTCGATCTACTGTCTCTATTATGTTATGACAGACCAGCTAGATCTACTGTCTCTATTATAATATGACAGACCAGCTAGATCTACTGTCGCTTTTGTACTATGACATACCAGCTAGATCTACTGTCTCTATTGTAATATGACAGACCAGGTAGATCTACTCATTCTATTATAATATGACAGACCAGCGAGATGTACTGTCGCTATTATATTATGACAGACCAGCTAGATCTACTGTCTCTATTATAATATGACAGACCATCTAGATCTACTGTCTCTATTATAATATGACAGACCAGCTAGATCTACTGTCTCTATTATATTATGACAGACCAGCTAGATCTACGGTCTCTATTATAAGATAACATACCAGCTAGATCTACTGTCTCTATTAAAATATGACAGACCAGGTAGATCTACTGTCTCTGTTATATTATGACAGACCAGCTAGGAATACTGTCTCTATTATACTATGACAGACCAGGTAGATCTACTGTCTCTATTATACTATGACAGACCAGCTAGATCTACTGTCTCTATTGTATTAAGAGAGACCAGCTAGATCTACTGTCTCTATTATGTTATTACAGACCAGCTAGATCTACTGTCTCTATTATAATATGACAGACCAGCTAGATCTACTGTCTTTATTATAACATGACATACCAGCTAGATCTACTGTCTCTATTATAATATGACAGACCAGCAAGATCTACTGTCTCCATTATAAGATGACATACCAGCTAGATCTACTGTCTCTATTATAAGATGACATACCAGCTAGATCTACTGTCTCTTTTATAATATGACAGACCAGCTAGACCTACTGTCGCTATTATAATATGACAGACAAGCTCGATCTACTGTCTCTATTATACTATGACAGACCAGCTAGATCTACTGTCTCTATTGTATTAAGAGAGACCAGCTAGATCTACTGTCTCTATTATGTTATTACAGACCAGCTAGATCTACTGTCTCTATTATAGTATGACAGACCAGCTAGATCTACTGTCTCTATTATAACATGACATATCAGCTAGATCTACTGTCTCTATTATAATATGACAGACCAGCTAGATCTATTGTCTCTATTATAAGATGACATACCAGCTAGATCTACTGTCTCTATTATATTAAGACAGACCAGCTAGATCTACCGTCTCGATTATAATATGACAGACCAGCTAGATCTACTGTCGCTATTATAACATGACAGACCAGCTCGATCTACTGTCTCTATTATATTATGACAGATCAGCTCGATCAACTGTTTCTATTATATTAAGACAGACCAGCTAGATCTACTGTCTCGATTATAATATGACCAACCAGCTAGATCAACTGTCTCTATTATAATATGACAGACCAGCTCGATCTACTGTCTCTATTATAAGATGACAGACCAGCTAGATCTACTGTCTCTATTATAAGATGACATACCAGCTAGATCTACTGTCTCTATTATAATATGACAGACCAGCAAGATCTACTGTCTCTATTATAAGATGACATACCAGCTAGATCTACTGTCTCTATTATAATATGACAGACCAGCTAGACCTACTGTCACTATTATAATATGACAGACCAGCTCGATCTACTGTCTCTATTATACTATGACAGACCAGCTAGATCTACTGTCTCTATTGTATTAAGAGAGACCAGCTAGATCTACTGTCTCTATTATGTTATTACAGACCAGCTAGATCTACTGTCTCTATTATAACATGACAGACCAGCTAGATCTACTGTCTCTATTATGTTATGACAGACCAGCTAGATCTACTGTCTCTATTATAATATGACAGACCAGCTAGATCTACTGTCGCTTTTGTACTATGACATACCAGCTAGATCTACTGTCTCTATTGTAATATGACAGACCAGGTAGATCTACTCATTCTATTATAATATGACAGACCAGCGAGATGTACTGTCGCTATTATATTATGACAGACCAGCTAGATCTACTGTCTCTATTATAATATGACAGACCATCTAGATCTACTGTCTCTATTATAATATGACAGACCAGCTAGATCTACTGTCTCTATTATATTATGACAGACCAGCTAGATCTACTGTCTCTATTATAAGATAACATACCAGCTAGATCTACTGTCTCTATTAAAATATGACAGACCAGGTAGATCTACTGTCTCTGTTATATTATGACAGACCAGCTAGGAATACTGTCTCTATTATACTATGACAGACCAGGTAGATCTACTGTCTCTATTATACTATGACAGACCAGCTAGATCTACTGTCTCTATTGTATTAAGAGAGACCAGCTAGATCTACTGTCTCTATTATGTTATTACAGACCAGCTAGATCTACTGTCTCTATTATAATATGACAGACCAGCTAGATCTACTGTCTTTATTATAACATGACATACCAGCTAGATCTACTGTCTCTATTATAATATGACAGACCAGCTAGATCTACTGTCTCTATTATAATATGACAGACCAGCTAGACCTACTGTCGCTATTATAATATGACAGACCAGCTCGATCTACTGTCTCTATTATACTATGACAGACCAGCTAGATCTACTGTCTCTATTGTATTAAGAGAGACCAGCTAGATCTACTGTCTCTATTATGTTATTACAGACCAGCTAGATCTACTGTCTCTATTATAGTATGACAGACCAGCTAGATCTACTGTCTCTATTATATTAAGACAGACCAGCTAGATCTACCGTCTCGATTATAATATGACAGACCAGCTAGATCTACTGTCGCTATTATAACATGACAGACCAGCTCGATCTACTGTCTCTATTATATTATGACAGATCAGCTCGATCAACTGTTTCTATTATATTAAGACAGACCAGCTAGATCTACTGTCTCGATTATAATATGACCAACCAGCTAGATCAACTGTCTCTATTATAATATGACAGACCAGCTCGATCTACTGTCTCTATTATAAGATGACAGACCAGCTAGATCTACTGTCTCTATTATAAGATGACATACCAGCTAGATCTACTGTCTCTATTATAATATGACAGACCAGCAAGATCTACTGTCTCTATTATAAGATGACATACCAGCTAGATCTACTGTCTCTATTATAATTATGACAGACCAGCTAGACCTACTGTCACTATTATAATATGACAGACCAGCTAGATCTACTGTCTCTATTATACTATGACAGACCAGCTAGATCTACTGTCTCTATTGTATTATGAGAGACCAGCTAGATCTACTGTCTCTATTATGTTATTACAGACCAGCTAGATCTACTGTCTCTATTATAACATGACAGACCAGCTAGATCTACTGTCTCTATTATGTTATGACAGACCAGCTAGATCTACTGTCTCTATTATAATATGACAGACCAGCTAGATCTACTGTCTCTATTATAATATGACATACCAGCTAGATCTACTGTCTCTATTGTAATATGACAGACCAGGTAGATCTACTGTTCTATTATAATATGACAGACCAGCGAGATGTACTGTCTCTATTATATTATGACAGACCAGCTAGATCTACTGTCTCTATTATAATATGACAGACCAGCTAGATCTACTGTCTCTATTATAATATGACAGACCAGCTAGATCTACTGTCTCTATTATATTATGACAGACCAGCTAGATCTACTGTCTCTATTATAAGATGACATACCAGCTAGATCTACTGTCTCTATTAAAATATGACAGACCAGGTAGATCTACTGTCTCTATTATATTATGACAGACCAGCTAGGAATACTGTCTCTATTATACTATGACAGACCAGGTAGATCTACTGTCTCTATTATACTATGACAGACCAGCTAGATCTACTGTCTCTATTGTATTATGACAGACCAGCTAGATCTACTGTCTCTATTATGTTATTACAGACCAGCTAGATCTACTGTCTCTATTATAATATGACAGACCAGCTAGATCTACTGTCTTTATTATAACATGACATACCAGCTAGATCTACTGTCTCTATTATAATATGACAGACCAGCTAGATCTACTGTCTCTATTATAATATGACAGACCAGCTAGACCTACTGTCGCTATTATAATATGACAGACCAGCTCGATCTACTGTCTCTATTATACTATGACAGACCAGCTAGATCTACTGTCTCTATTGTATTATGAGAGACCAGCTAGATCTACTGTCTCTATTATGTTATTACAGACCAGCTAGATCTACTGTCTCTATTATAGTATGACAGACCAGCTAGATCTACTGTCTCTATTATAACATGACATATCAGCTAGATCTACTGTCTCTATTATAATATGACAGACCAGCAAGATCTACTGTCTCTATTATAAGATGACATACCAGCTAGATCTACTGTCTCTATTATAAGATGACATACCAGCTAGATCTACTGTCTCTATTATAATACGACAGACCAGCTAGACCTACTGTCACTATTATAATATGACAGACCAGCTCGATCTACTGTCTCTATTATAATATGACAGACCAGCTAGATCTACTGTCTCTATTATATTATGACAGAGCAGCTAGATCAACTGTCTCTATTATATTATGACAGAACAGCTAGATCGACTGTCTCTATTATAGGATGACATACCAGCTAGATCTACTGTCTTCATTATAATATGACAGACCAGCTAGATCTACTGTCTCTATTATATTATGACAGACCAGCTAGATCTACTGTCTCTATTATAATATGACAGACCATCTAGATCTACTGTCTCTATTATAATATGACAGACCAGCTAGATCTACTGTCTCTATTATAATATGACAGACCAGCTAGATCTACTGTCGCTTTTGTACTATGACATACCAGCTAGATCTACTGTCTCTATTGTAATATGACAGACCAGGTAGATCTACTCATTCTATTATAATGTGACAGACCAGCGAGATGTACTGTCGCTATTATATTATGACAGATCAGCTAGATCTACTGTCTCTATTATAATATGACAGACCATCTAGATCTACTGTCTCTATTATAATATGACAGACCAGCTAGATCTACTGTCTCTATTATATTATGACAGACCAGCTAGATCTACGGTCTCTATTATAAGATAACATACCAGCTAGATCTACTGTCTCTATTAAAATATGACAGACCAGGTAGATCTACTGTCTCTTTTATATTATGACAGACCAGCTAGGAATACTGTCTCTATTATACTATGACAGACCAGGTAGATCTACTGTCTCTATTATATTATGACAGACCAGCAAGATCTACTGTCTCTATTGTATTATGACAGACCAGCTAGATCTACTGTCACTATTATAATATGACAGACCAGCTCGATCT
Source organism: Oncorhynchus keta (assembly GCF_023373465.1). NCBI lineage: Eukaryota > Metazoa > Chordata > Actinopteri > Salmoniformes > Salmonidae > Oncorhynchus > Oncorhynchus keta. The sequence continues at coordinate 104,317 of NW_026283418.1, read as the reverse complement.
ACTGTCTCTATTATACTATGACAGACCAGCTAGATCTACTGTCTCTATTGTATTAAGAGAGACCAGCTAGATCTACTGTCTCTATTATGTTATTACAGACCAGCTAGATCTACTGTCTCTATTATAACATGACAGACCAGCTAGATCTACTGTCTCTATTATAAGATGACATACCAGCTAGATCTACTGTCTCTATTATAATATGACAGACCAGCAAGATCTACTGTCTCTATTATAAGATGACATACCAGCTAGATCTACTGTCTCTATTATAATATGACAGACCAGCTAGATCTATTGTCTCTATTATAAGATGACATACCAGCTAGATCTACTGTCTCTATTATATTAAGACAGACCAGCTAGATCTACCGTCTCGATTATAATATGACAGACCAGCTAGATCTACTGTCGCTATTATAATATGACAGACCAGCTCGATCTACTGTCTCTATTATATTATGACAGATCAGCTCGATCAACTGTTTCTATTATATTAAGACAGACCAGCTAGATCTACTGTCTCGATTATAATATGACCAACCAGCTAGATCAACTGTCTCTATTATAATATGACAGACCAGCTCGATCTACTGTCTCTATTATAAGATGACAGACCAGCTAGATCTACTGTCTCTATTATAAGATGACAGACCAGCTAGATCTACTGTCTCTATTATAATATGACAGACCAGCAAGATCTACTGTCTCTATTATAAGATGACATACCAGCTAGATCTACTGTCTCTATTATAATATGACAGACCAGCTAGACCTACTGTCACTATTATAATATGACAGACCAGCTCGATCTACTGTCTCTATTATACTATGACAGACCAGCTAGATCTACTGTCTCTATTGTATTAAGAGAGACCAGCTAGATCTACTGTCTCTATTATGTTATTACAGACCAGCTAGATCTACTGTCTCTATTATAATATGACAGACCAGCTAGATCTACTGTCTCTATTATGTTATGACAGACCAGCTCGATCTACTGTCTCTATTATACTATGACAGACCAGCTAGATCTACTGTCTCTATTGTATTAAGAGAGACCAGCTAGATCTACTGTCTCTATTATGTTATTACAGACCAGCTAGATCTACTGTCTCTATTATAGTATGACAGACCAGCTAGATCTACTGTCTCTATTATAACATGACATATCAGCTAGATCTAGTGTCTCTATTATAATATGACAGACCAGCAAGATCTACTGTCTCTATTATAAGATGACATACCAGCTAGATCTACTGTCTCTATTATAAGATGACATACCAGCTAGATCTACTGTCTCTATTATAATACGACAGACCAGCTAGATCTACTGTCTCTATTATATTATGACAGAGCAGCTAGATCAACTGTCTCTATCATATTATGACAGAACAGCTAGATCGACTGTCTCTATTATAGGATGACATACCAGCTAGATCTACTGTCTTCATTATAATATGACAGACCAGCTAGATCTACTGTCGCTATTATATTATGACAGACCAGCTAGATCTACTGTCTCTATTATAATACGACAGACCAGCTAGATCTACTGTCTCTATTATATTATGACAGAGCAGCTAGATCAACTGTCTCTATTATATTATGACAGAACAGCTAGATCGACTGTCTCTATTATAGGATGACATACCAGCTAGATCTACTGTCTTCATTATAATATGACAGACCAGCTAGATCTACTGTCTCTATTATAATATGACAGACCAGCTAGATCTACTGTCTCTATTATAATATGACAGACCAGCTAGATCTACTGTCGATTTTGTACTATGACATACCAGCTAGATCTACTGTCTCTATTGTAATATGACAGACCAGGTAGATCTACTCATTCTATTATAATATGACAGACCAGCGAGATGTACTGTCGCTATTATATTATGACAGACCAGCTAGATCTACTGTCTCTATTATAATATGACAGACCATCTAGATCTACTGTCTCTATTATAATATGACAGACCAGCTAGATCTACTGTCTCTATTATATTATGACAGACCAGCTAGATCTACTGTCTCTATTATAAGATAACATACCAGCTAGATCTACTGTCTCTATTAAAATATGACAGACCAGGTAGATCTACTGTCTCTATTATATTATGACAGACCAGCTAGGAATACTGTCTCTATTATACTATGACAGACCAGGTAGATCTACTGTCTCTATTATACTATGACAGACCAGCTAGATCTACTGTCTCTATTGTATTAAGAGAGACCAGCTAGATCTACTGTCTCTATTATGTTATTACAGACCAGCTAGATCTACTGTCTCTATTATAATATGACAGACCAGCTAGATCTACTGTCTTTATTATAACATGACATACCAGCTAGATCTACTGTCTCTATTATAATATGACAGACCAGCAAGATCTACTGTCTCCATTATAAGATGACATACCAGCTAGATCTACTGTCTCTATTATAAGATGACATACCAGCTAGATCTACTGTCTCTATTATAATATGACAGACCAGCTAGACCTACTGTCACTATTATAAGATGACAGACCAGCTCGATCTACTGTCTCTATTATACTATGACAGACCAGCTAGATCTACTGTCTCTATTGTATTAAGAGAGACCAGCTAGATCTACTGTCTCTATTATGTTATTACAGACCAGCTAGATCTACTGTCTCTATTATAGTATGTCAGACCAGCTAGACCTACTGTCACTATTATAATATGACAGACCAGCTCGATCTACTGTCTCTATTATACTATGACAGACCAGCTAGATCTACTGTCTCTATTGTATTAAGAGAGACCAGCTAGATCTACTGTCTCTATTATGTTATGACAGACCAGCTAGATCTATTGTCTCTATTATAAGATGACATACCAGCTAGATCTACTGTCTCTATTATAATATGACAGACCAGCTAGACCTACTGTCACTATTATAACATGACAGACCAGCTCGATCTACTGTCTCTATTATATTATGACAGAGCAGCTAGATCTACCGTCTCGATTATAATATGACCAACCAGCTAGATCAACTGTCTCTATTATAATATGACAGACCAGCTAGATCTACTGTCTCTATTATATTATGACAGAGCAGCTAGATCAACTGTCTCTATTATATTATGACAGAACAGCTAGATCGACTGTCTCTATTATAGGATGACATACCAGCTAGATCTACTGTCTTCATTATAATATGACAGACCAGCTAGATCTACTGTCTCTGTTATATTATGACAGACCAGCTAGGAATACTGTCTCTATTATACTATGACAGACCAGCTAGATCTACTGTCGCTTTTGTACTATGACATACCAGCTAGATATACTGTCTCTATTATAATATGACAGGCCAGCTAGATCTACTGTCTCTATTATACAATGACAGACAAGCGAGATGTACTGTCTCTATTATATTATGACAGACCAGCTACAACTACTGTCTCTATTATAATATGACAGACCATCTAGATCTACTGTCTCAATTATAATATGACAGACCAGCTAGATCTACTGTCTCTATTATATTATGACAGACCAGCTAGATCTACGGTCTCTATTATAAGATAACATACCAGCTAGATCTACTGTGTCTATTAAAATATGACAGACCAGGTAGATCTACTGTCTCTGTTATATTATGACAGACCAGCTAGGAATACTGTCTCTATTATACTATGACAGACCAGGTAGATCTACTGTCTCTATTATATTATGACAGACCAGCAAGATCTACTGTCTCTATTATGTTATTACAGACCAGCTAGATCTACTGTCTCTATTATAATATGACAGACCAGCTAGATCTACTGTCTCTATTATAAGATGACATACCAGCTAGATCTACTGTCTCTATTATAATATGACAGACCAGCTAGACCTACTGTCACTATTATAATATGACAGACCAGCTCGATCTACTGTCTCTATTATACTATGACAGACCAGCTAGATCTACTGTCTCTATTGTATTAAGAGAGACCAGCTAGATCTACTGTCTCTATTATGTTATGACAGACCAGCTAGATCTATTGTCTCTATTATAAGATGACATACCAGCTAGATCTACTGTCTCTATTATAATATGACAGACCAGCTAGACCTACTGTCACTATTATAACATGACAGACCAGCTCGATCTACTGTCTCTATTATATTATGACAGAGCAGCTAGATCTACCGTCTCGATTATAATATGACCAACCAGCTAGATCAACTGTCTCTATTATAATATGACAGACCAGCTAGATCTACTGTCTCTATTATATTATGACAGAGCAGCTAGATCAACTGTCTCTATTATATTATGACAGAACAGCTAGATCGACTGTCTCTATTATAGGATGACATACCAGCTAGATCTACTGTCTTCATTATAATATGACAGACCAGCTAGATCTACTGTCTCTGTTATATTATGACAGACCAGCTAGGAATACTGTCTCTATTATACTATGACAGACCAGCTAGATCTACTGTCGCTTTTGTACTATGACATACCAGCTAGATATACTGTCTCTATTATACTATGACAGGCCAGCTAGATATACTGTCTCTATTATACAATGACAGACAAGCGAGATGTACTGTCGCTATTATATTATGACAGACCAGCTACAACTACTGTCTCTATTATAATATGACAGACCATCTAGATCTACTGTCTCAATTATAATATGACAGACCAGCTAGATCTACTGTCTCTATTATATTATGACAGACCAGCTAGATCTACGGTCTCTATTATAAGATAACATACCAGCTAGATCTACTGTCTCTATTAAAATATGACAGACCAGGTAGATCTACTGTCTCTGTTATATTATGACAGACCAGCTAGGAATACTGTCTCTATTATACTATGACAGACCAGGTAGATCTACTGTCTCTATTATATTATGACAGACCAGCAAGATCTACTGTCTCTATTGTATTATGACAGACCAGCTAGATCTACTGTCACTATTATAATATGACAGACCAGCTCGATCTACTGTCTCTATTATACTATGACAGACCAGCTAGATCTACTGTCTCTATTGTATTAAGAGAGACCAGCTAGATCTACTGTCTCTATTATATTATTACAGACCAGCTAGATCTACTGTCTCTATTATAATATGACAGACCAGCTAGATCTACTGTCTCTATTATAAGATGATATACCAGCTAGATCTACTGTCTCTATTATAATATGACAGACCAGCTAGATCTATTGTCTCTATTATAAGATGACATACCAGCTAGATCTACTGTCTCTATTATATTAAGACAGACCAGCTAGATCTACTGTCTCTATTATAATATGACCAACCAGCTAGATCAACTGTCTCTATTATAATATGACAGACCAGCTAGATCTACTGTCGCTATTATAATATGACCGACCAGCTAGATCTACTGTCTCTATTATATTATGACAGATCAGCTCGATCAACTGTCTTCTATTATATTAAGACAGACCAGCTAGATCTACTGTCTCGATTATAATATGACCAACCAGCTAGATCAACTGTCTCTATTATAATATGACAGACCAGCTCGATCTACTGTCTCTATTATAAGATGACAGACCAGCTAGATCTACTGTCTCTATTATAAGATGACATACCAGCTAGATCTACTGTCTCTATTATAATATGACAGACCAGGTAGATCTACTGTCTCTATTATAAGATGACATACCAGCTAGATCTACTGTCTCTATTATAATATGACAGACCAGCTAGACCTACTGTCACTATTATAATATGACAGACCAGCTCGATCTACTGTCTCTATTATACTATGACAGACCAGCTAGATCTACTGTCTCTATTGTATTAAGAGAGACCAGCTAGATCTACTGTCTCTATTATGTTATTACAGACCAGCTAGATCTACTGTCTCTATTATAATATGACAGACCAGCTAGATCTACTGTCTCTATTATGTTATGACAGACCAGCTAGATCTATTGTCTCTATTATAAGATGACATACCAGCTAGATCTACTGTCTCTATTATAATATGACAGACCAGCTAGACCTACTGTCACTATTATAACATGACAGACCAGCTCGATCTACTCTCTCTATTATATTATGACAGACCAGCTAGTTCTACTGTCTCTATTATACTATGACAGACCAGCTCGATCAACTGTTTCTATTATATTAAGACAGACCAGCTAGATCTACCGTCTCGATTATAATATGACCAACCAGCTAGATCAACTGTCTCTATTATAATATGACAGACCAGCAAGATCTACTGTCTCTATTGTATTATGACAGACCAGCTAGATCTACTGTCACTATTATAATATGACAGACCAGCTCGATCTACTGTCTCTATTATACTATGACAGACCAGCTAGATCTACTGTCTCTATTGTATTAAGAGAGACCAGCTAGATCTACTGTCTCTATTATATTATTACAGACCAGCTAGATCTACTGTCTCTATTATAATATGACAGACCAGCTAGATCTACTGTCTCTATTATAAGATGATATACCAGCTAGATCTACTGTCTCTATTATAATATGACAGACCAGCTAGATCTATTGTCTCTATTATAAGATGACATACCAGCTAGATCTACTGTCTCTATTATATTAAGACAGACCAGCTAGATCTACCGTCTCGATTATAATATGACCAACCAGCTAGATCAACTGTCTCTATTATAATATGACAGACCAGCTAGATCTACTGTCGCTATTATAATATGACAGACCAGCTCGATCTACTGTCTCTATTATATTATGACAGATCAGCTCGATCAACTGTTTCTATTATATTAAGACAGACCAGCTAGATCTACTGTCTCGATTATAATATGACCAACCAGCTAGATCAACTGTCTCTATTATAATATGACAGACCAGCTCGATCTACTGTCTCTATTATAAGATGACAGACCAGCTAGATCTACTGTCTCTATTATAAGATGACATACCAGCTAGATCTACTGTCTCTATTATAATATGACAGACCAGGTAGATCTACTGTCTCTATTATAAGATGACATACCAGCTAGATCTACTGTCTCTATTATAATATGACAGACCAGCTAGACCTACTGTCACTATTATATTATGACAGACCAGCTCGATCTACTGTCTCTATTATACTATGACAGACCAGCTAGATCTACTGTCTCTATTGTATAAGAGACCAGCTAGATCTACTGTCTCTATTATGTTATTACAGACCAGCTAGATCTACTGTCTCTATTATAATATGACAGACCAGCTAGATCTACTGTCTCTATTATGTTATGACAGACCAGCTAGATCTACTGTCTCTATTATAAGATGACATACCAGCTAGATCTACTGTCTCTATTATAATATGACAGACCAGCTAGACTACTGTCACTATTATAACATGACAGACCAGCTCGATCTACTGTCTCTATTATATTATGACAGACCAGCTAGTTCTACTGTCTCTATTATACTATGACAGACCAGCTCGATCAACTGTTTCTATTATATTAAGACAGACCAGCTAGATCTACCGTCTCGATTATAATATGACCAACCAGCTAGATCAACTGTCTCTATTATAATATGACAGACCAGCTAGATCTACTTTCTCTATTATATTATGACAGAGCAGCTAGATCAACTGTCTCTATTATATTATGACAGAACAGCTAGATCGACTGTCTCTATTTTAGGATGACATACCAGCTAGATCTACTGTCTTCATTATAATATGACAGACCAGCTAGATCTACTGTCTCTGTTATATTATGACAGACCAGCTAGTAATACTGTCTCTATTATACTATGACAGACCAGGTAGATCTACTGTCTCTATTATATTATGACAGACCAGCTAGATCTACTGTCGCTTTTGTACTATGACATACCAGCTAGATATACTGTCTCTATTATACTATGACAGGCCAGCTAGATCTACTGTCACTATTATAATATGACAGACCAGCTCGATCTACTGTCTCTATTATACTATGACAGACCAGCTAGATCTACTGTCTCTATTATATTATTACAGACCAGCTAGATCTACTGTCTCTATTATAATATGACAGACCAGCTAGATCTACTGTCTCTATTATAAGATGATATACCAGCTAGATCTACTGTCTCTATTATAATATGACAGACCAGCTAGATCTATTGTCTCTATTATAAGATGACATACCAGCTAGATCTACTGTCTCTATTATATTAAGACAGACCAGCTAGATCTACTGTCTCGATTATAATATGACCAACCAGCTAGATCAACTGTCTCTATTATAATATGACAGACCAGCTAGATCTACTGTCGCTATTATAATATGACCGACCAGCTCGATCTACTGTCTCTATTATATTATGACAGATCAGCTCGATCAACTGTTTCTATTATATTAAGACAGACCAGCTAGATCTACTGTCTCGATTATAATATGACCAACCAGCTAGATCAACTGTCTCTATTATAATATGACAGACCAGCTAGATCTACTGTCTCTATTATAAGATGACAGACCAGCTAGATCTACTGTCTCTATTATAAGATGACATACCAGCTAGATCTACTGTCTCTATTATAATATGACAGACCAGGTAGATCTACTGTCTCTATTATAAGATGACATACCAGCTAGATCTACTGTCTCTATTATAATATGACAGACCAGCTAGACCTACTGTCACTATTATAATATGACAGACCAGCTCGATCTACTGTCTCTATTATACTATGACAGACCAGCTAGATCTACTGTCTCTATTGTATTAAGAGAGACCAGCTAGATCTACTGTCTCTATTATGTTATTACAGACCAGCTAGATCTACTGTCTCTATTATAATATGACAGACCAGCTAGATCTACTGTCTCTATTATGTTATGACAGACCAGCTAGATCTATTGTCTCTATTATAAGATGACATACCAGCTAGATCTACTGTCTCTATTATAATATGACAGACCAGCTAGACCTACTGTCACTATTATAACATGACAGACCAGCTCGATCTACTCTCTCTATTATATTATGACAGACCAGCTAGTTCTACTGTCTCTATTATACTATGACAGACCAGCTCGATCAACTGTTTCTATTATATTAAGACAGACCAGCTAGATCTACCGTCTCGATTATAATATGACCAACCAGCTAGATCAACTGTCTCTATTATAATATGACAGACCAGCTAGATCTACTTCTCTATTATATTATGACAGAGCAGCTAGATCAACTGTCTCTATTATATTATGACAGAACAGCTAGATCGACTGTCTCTATTATAGGATGACATACCAGCTAGATCTACTGTCTTCATTATAATATGACAGACCAGCTAGATCTACTGTCTCTGTTATATTATGACAGACCAGCTAGAATACTGTCTCTATTATACTATGACAGACCAGGTAGATCTACTGTCTCTATTATATTATGACAGACCAGCTAGATCTACTGTCGCTTTTGTACTATGACATACCAGCTAGATATACTGTCTCTATTATACAATGACAGGCCAGCTAGATATACTGTCTCTATTATACAATGACAGACCAGCGAGATGTACTGTCGCTATTATATTATGACAGACCAGCTAGATCTACTGTCTCTATTATAATATGACAGACCATCTAGATCTACTGTCTCAATTATAATATGACAGACCAGCTAGATCTACTGTCTCTATTATATTATGACAGACCAGCTAGATCTACGGTCTCTATTATAAGATAACATACCAGCTAGATCTACTGTCTCTATTAAAATATGACAGACCAGGTAGATCTACTGTCTCTGTTATATTATGACAGACCAGCTAGGAATACTGTCTCTATTATACTATGACAGACCAGGTAGATCTACTGTCTCTATTATATTATGACAGACCAGCAAGATCTACTGTCTCTATTGTATTATGACAGACCAGCTAGATCTACTGTCACTATTATAATATGACAGACCAGCTAGATCTACTGTCTCTATTATACTATGACAGACCAGCTAGATCTACTGTCTCTATTGTATTAAGATAGACCAGCTAGATCTACTGTCTCTGTTATATTATGACAGACCAGCTAGGAATACTGTCTCTATTATACTATGACAGACCAGGTAGATCTACTGTCTCTATTATATTATGACAGACCAGCAAGATCTACTGTCTCTATTGTATTATGACAGACCAGCTAGATCTACTGTCACTATTATAATATGACAGACCAGCTAGATCTACTGTCTCTATTATAAGATGACATACCAGCTAGATCTACTGTCTCTATTATAATATGACAGACCAGCAAGATCTACTGTCTCTATTATAAGATGACATACCAGCTAGATCTACTGTCTCTATTATAATATGACAGACCAGCTCGATCTACTGTCTCTACTATATTATGACAGATCAGCTCGATCAACTGTTTCTATTATATTAAGACAGACCAGCTAGATCTACTGTCTCGATTATAATATGACCAACCAGCTAGATCAACTGTCTCTATTATAATATGACAGACCAGCTAGACCTACTGTCACTATTATAATATGACAGACCAGCTCGATCTACTGTCTCTATTATACTATGACAGACCAGCTAGATCTACTGTCTCTATTGTATTAAGAGAGACCAGCTAGATCTACTGTCTCTATTATGTTATTACAGACCAGCTAGATCTACTGTCTCTATTATAATATGACAGACCAGCTAGATCTACTGTCTCTATTATGTTATGACAGACCAGCTAGATCTATTGTCTCTATTATAAGATGACATACCAGCTAGATCTACTGTCTCTATTATAATGACAGACCAGCTAGACCTACTGTCACTATTATAATATGACAGACCAGCTCGATCTACTGTCTGTATTATATTATGACAGACCAGCTAGTTCTACTGTCTCTATTATACTATGACAGACCAGCTCGATCAACTGTTTCTATTATAGGATGACATACCAGCTAGATCTACTGTCTATATTATAATATGACAGACCAGCTAGACCTACTGTCACTATTATGATATGACCAACCAGCTAGATCAACTGTCTCTATTATAATATGACAGACCAGCTAGATCTACTGTCTCTATTATATTATGACAGAGCAGCTAGATCAACTGTCTCTATTATATTATGACAGAACAGCTAGATCGACTGTCTCTATTATAGGATGACATACCAGCTAGATCTACTGTCTTCATTATAAGATGACATACCAGCTAGATCTACTGTCTCTATTATAATATGACAGACCAGCTAGATCTACTGTCTCTATTATATTATGACAGACCAGCTACATCTACTGTCTCTATTATATTATGACATACCAGCTAGATCTACTGTCTCTATTATAATATGACAGACCAGCTAGACCTACTGTCACTATTATAACATGACAGACCAGCTCGATCTACTCTCTCTATTATATTATGACAGACCAGCTAGTTCTACTGTCTCTATTATACTATGACAGACCAGCTCGATCAACTGTTTCTATTATATTAAGACAGACCAGCTAGATCTATCGTCTCGATTATAATATGACCAACCAGCTAGATCAACTGTCTCTATTATAATATGACAGACCAGCTAGATCTACTTTCTCTATTATATTATGACAGAGCAGCTAGATCAACTGTCTCTATTATATTATGACAGAACAGCTAGATCGACTGTCTCTATTATAGGATGACATACCAGCTAGATCTACTGTCTTCATTATAATATGACAGACCAGCTAGATCTACTGTCTCTGTTATATTATGACAGACCAGCTAGGAATACTGTCTCTATTATACTATGACAGACCAGGTAGATCTACTGTCTCTATTATATTATGACAGACCAGCTAGATCTACTGTCGCTTTTGTACTATGACATACCAGCTAGATATACTGTCTCTATTATACTATGACAGGCCAGCTAGATATACTGTCTCTATTATACAATGACAGACCAGCGAGATGTACTGTCGCTATTATATTATGACAGACCAGCTAGATCTACTGTCTCTATTATAATATGACAGACCATCTAGATCTACTGTCTCAATTATAATATGACAGACCAGCTAGATCTACTGTCTCTATTATATTATGACAGACCAGCTAGATCTACGGTCTCTATTATAAGATAACATACCAGCTAGATCTACTGTCTCTATTAAAATATGACAGACCAGGTAGATCTACTGTCTCTGTTATATTATGACAGACCAGCTAGGAATACTGTCTCTATTATACTATGACAGACCAGGTAGATCTACTGTCTCTATTATATTATGACAGACCAGCTAGTTCTACTGTCTCTATTATACTATGACAGACCAGCTCGATCAACTGTTTCTATTATATTAAGACAGACCAGCTAGATCTACCGTCTCGATTATAATATGACCAACCAGCTAGATCAACTGTCTCTATTATAATATGACAGACCAGCTAGATCTACTTTCTCTATTATATTATGACAGAGCAGCTAGATCAACTGTCTCTATTATATTATGACAGAACAGCTAGATCGACTGTCTCTATTATAGGATGACATACCAGCTAGATCTACTGTCTTCATTATAATATGACAGACCAGCTAGATCTACTGTCTCTATTATATTATGACAGACCAGCTAGGAATACTGTCTCTATTATACTATGACAGACCAGGTAGATCTACTGTCTCTATTATATTATGACAGACCAGCTAGATCTACTGTCGCTTTTGTACTATGACATACCAGCTAGATATACTGTCTCTATTATACTATGACAGGCCAGCTAGATATACTGTCTCTATTATACAATGACAGACCAGCGAGATGTACTGTCGCTATTATATTATGACAGACCAGCTAGATCTACTGTCTCTATTATAATATGACAGACCATCTAGATCTACTGTCTCAATTATAATATGACAGACCAGCTAGATCTACTGTCTCTATTATATTATGACAGACCAGCTAGATCTACGGTCTCTATTATAAGATAACATACCAGCTAGATCTACTGTCTCTATTAAAATATGACAGACCAGGTAGACCTACTGTCTCTGTTATATTATGACAGACCAGCTAGGAATACTGTCTCTATTATACTATGACAGACCAGGTAGATCTACTGTCTCTATTATATTATGACAGACCAGCAAGATCTACTGTCTCTATTGTATTATGACAGACCAGCTAGATCTACTGTCACTATTATAATATGACAGACCAGCTCGATCTACTGTCTCTATTATACTATGACAGACCAGCTAGATCTACTGTCTCTATTGTATTAAGATAGACCAGCTAGATCTACTGTCTCTGTTATATTACGACAGACCAGCTAGGAATACTGTCTCTATTATACTATGACAGACCAGGTAGATCTACTGTCTCTATTATATTATGACAGACCAGCAAGATCTACTGTCTCTATTGTATTATGACAGACCAGCTAGATCTACTGTCACTATTATAATATGACAGACCAGCTAGATCTACTGTCTCTATTATAAGATGACATACCAGCTAGATCTACTGTCTCTATTATAATATGACAGACCAGCAAGATCTACTGTCTCTATTATAAGATGACATACCAGCTAGATCTACTGTCTCTATTATAATATGACAGACCAGCTAGATCTACTGTCTCTACTATATTATGACAGATCAGCTCGATCAACTGTTTCTATTATACTAAGACAGACCAGCTAGATCTACTGTCTCGATTATAATATGACCAACCAGCTAGATCAACTGTCTCTATTATAATATGACAGACCAGCTAGACCTACTGTCACTATTATAATATGACAGACCAGCTCGATCTACTGTCTCTATTATACTATGACAGACCAGCTAGATCTACTGTCTCTATTGTATTAAGAGAGACCAGCTAGATCTACTGTCTCTATTATGTTATTACAGACCAGCTAGATCTACTGTCTCTATTATAATATGACAGACCAGCTAGATCTACTGTCTCTATTATGTTATGACAGACCAGCTAGATCTATTGTCTCTATTATAAGATGACATACCAGCTAGATCTACTGTCTCTATTATAATATGACAGACCAGCTAGACCTACTGTCACTATTATAATATGACAGACCAGCTCGATCTACTGTCTCTATTATATTATGACAGACCAGCTAGTTCTACTGTCTCTATTATACTATGACAGACCAGCTCGATCAACTGTTTCTATTATAGGATGACATACCAGCTAGATCTACTGTCTATATTATAATATGACAGACCAGCTAGACCTACTGTCACTATTATGATATGACCAACCAGCTAGATCAACTGTCTCTATTATAATATGACAGACCAGCTAGATCTACTGTCTCTATTATATTATGACAGAGCAGCTAGATCAACTGTCTCTATTATATTATGATTGAACAGCTAGATCGACTGTCTCTTTTATAGGATGACATACCAGCTAGATCTACTGTCTTCATTATAAGATGACATACCAGCTAGATCTACTGTCTCTATTATAATATGACAGACCAGCTAGATCTACTGTCTCTATTATATTATGACAGACCAGCTACATCTACTGTCTCTATTATATTATGACAGACCAGCTAGATCTACGGTCTCTATTAAAATATGACAGACCAGGTAGATCTACTGTCTCTGTTATATTATGACAGACCAGCTAGGAATACTGTCTCTATTATACTATGACAGACCAGGTAGATCTACTGTCTCTATTATATTATGACAGACCAGCTAGATCTACGGTCTCTATTATAATATGACAGACCAGCTAGATCTACTGTCTCTATTATAAGATGACATACCAGCTAGATCTACTGTCTCTATTATAATATGACAGACCAGCTAGATCTACTGTCTCTATTATAATATGACCAACCAGCTAGATCTACTGTCTCTATTAAAATATGACAGACCAGGTAGATCTACTGTCTCTGATATATTATGACAGACCAGCTAGGAATACTGTCTCTATTATACTATGACAGACCAGGTAGATCTACTGTCTCTTTTATATTATGTCAGACCAGCTAGATCTACTGTCTCTATTATAATATGACAGACCAGCTAGACCTACTGTCACTATTATAATATGACAGACCAGCTTGATCTACTGTCTCTATTATATTATGACAGACCAGCTAGTTCTACTGTCTCTATTATACTATGACAGACCAGCTCGATCAACTGTTTCTATTATATTAAGACAGACCAGCTAGATCTACCGTCTCGATTATAATATGACCAACCAGCTAGATCAACTGTCTCTATTATAATATGACAGACCAGCTAGATCTACTTTCTCTATTATATTATGACAGAGCAGCTAGATCAACTGTCTCTATTATATTATGACAGAACAGCTAGATCGACTGTCTCTATTATAGGATGACATACCAGCTAGATCTACTGTCTTCATTATAATATGACAGACCAGCTAGATCTACTGTCTCTGTTATATTATGACAGACCAGCTAGGAATACTGTCTCTATTATACTATGACAGACCAGGTAGATCTACTGTCTCTATTATATTATGACAGACCAGCTAGATCTACTGTCGCTTTTGTACTATGACATACCAGCTAGATATACTGTCTCTATTATACTATGACAGGCCAGCTAGATATACTGTCTCTATTATACAATGACAGACCAGCGAGATGTACTGTCGCTATTATATTATGACAGACCAGCTAGATCTACTGTCTCTATTATAATATGACAGACCATCTAGATCTACTGTCTCAATTATAATATGACAGACCAGCTAGATCTACTGTCTCTATTATATTATGACAGACCAGCTAGATCTACGGTCTCTATTATAAGATAACATACCAGCTAGATCTACTGTCTCTATTAAAATATGACAGACCAGGTAGATCTACTGTCTCTATTATACTATGACAGACCAGCTAGATCTACTGTCTCTATTATATTATGACAGACCAGCAAGATCTACTGTCTCTATTGTATTATGACAGACCAGCTAGATCTACTGTCACTATTATAATATGACAGACCAGCTCGATCTACTGTCTCTATTATACTATGACAGACCAGCTAGATCTACTGTCTCTATTGTATTAAGAGAGACCGGCTAGATCTACTGTCTCTATTATATTATGACAGAACAGCTAGATCGACTGTCTCTATTATAGGATGACATACCAGCTAGATCTACTGTCTTCATTATAATATGACAGACCAGCTAGATCTACTGTCTCTGTTATATTATGACAGACCAGCTAGGAATACTGTCTCTATTATACTATGACAGACCAGGTAGATCTACTGTCTCTATTATATTATGACAGACCAGCTAGATCTACTGTCGCTTTTGTACTATGACATACCAGCTAGATATACTGTCTCTATTATACTATGACAGGCCAGCTAGATATACTGTCTCTATTATACAATGACAGACCAGCGAGATGTACTGTCGCTATTATATTATGACAGACCAGCTAGATCTACTGTCTCTATTATAATATGACAGACCATCTAGATCTACTGTCTCAATTATAATATGACAGACCAGCTAGATCTACTGTCTCTATTATATTATGACAGACCAGCTAGATCTACGGTCTCTATTATAAGATAACATACCAGCTAGATCTACTGTCTCTATTAAAATATGACAGACCAGGTAGATCTACTGTCTCTATTATACTATGACAGACCAGCTAGATCTACTGTCTCTATTATATTATGACAGACCAGCAAGATCTACTGTCTCTATTGTATTATGACAGACCAGCTAGATCTACTGTCACTATTATAATATGACAGACCAGCTCGATCTACTGTCTCTATTATACTATGACAGACCAGCTAGATCTACTGTCTCTATTGTATTAAGAGAGACCGGCTAGATCTACTGTCTCTATTATGTTATTACAGACCAGCTAGATCTACTGTCTCTGTTATATTATGACAGACCAGCTAGGAATACTGTCTCTATTATACTATGACAGACCAGGTAGATCTACTGTCTCTATTATATTATGACAGACCAGCAAGATCTACTGTCTCTATTGTATTATGACAGACCAGCTAGATCTACTGTCACTATTATAATATGACAGACCAGCTAGATCTACTGTCTCTATTATAAGATGACATACCAGCTAGATCTACTGTCTCTATTATAATATGACAGACCAGCAAGATCTACTGTCTCTATTATAAGATGACATACCAGCTAGATCTACTGTCTCTATTATAATATGACAGACAAGCTCGATCTACTGTGGTCCTTCTGTAGCTCAGTTGGTAGAGCATGGCGCTTGTAACGCCAGGGTAGTGGGTTCGATCCCCGGGACCACCCATACGTAGAATGTATGCACACATGACTGTAAGTCGCTTTGGATAAAAGCGTCTGCTAAATGGCATATATTATTATTATTATTATTATTATATTACTGTCTCTACTATATTATGACAGATCAGCTCGATCAACTGTTTCTATTATATTAAGACAGACCAGCTAGATCTACTGTCTCGATTATAATATGACCAACCAGCTAGATCAACTGTCTCTATTATAATATGACAGACCAGCTAGACCTACTGTCACTATTATAATATGACAGACCAGCTCGATCTACTGTCTCTATTATACTATGACAGACCAGCTAGATCTACTGTCTCTATTGTATTAAGAGAGACCGGCTAGATCTACTGTCTCTATTATGTTATTACAGACCAGCTAGATCTACTGTCTCTATTATAATATGACAGACCAGCTAGATCTACTGTCTCTATTATGTTATGACAGACCAGCTAGATCTATTGTCTCTATTATAAGATGACATACCAGCTAGATCTACTGTCTCTATTATAATATGACAGACCAGCTAGACCTACTGTCACTATTATAATATGACAGACCAGCTCGATCTACTGTCTCTATTATATTATGACAGACCAGCTAGTTCTACTGTCTCTATTATACTATGACAGACCAGCTCGATCAACTGTTTCTATTATAGGATAACATACCAGCTAGATCTACTGTCTATATTATAATATGACAGACCAGCTAGACCTACTGTCACTATTATGATATGACCAACCAGCTAGATCAACTGTCTCTATTATAATATGACAGACCAGCTAGATCTACTGTCTCTATTATATTATGACAGAGCAGCTAGATCAACTGTCTCTATTATATTATGACAGAACAGCTAGATCGACTGTCTCTTTTATAGGATGACATACCAGCTAGATCTACTGTCTTCATTATAAGATGACATACCAGCTAGATCTACTGTCTCTATTATAATATGACAGACCAGCTAGATCTACTGTCTCTATTATATTATGACAGACCAGCTACATCTACTGTCTCTATTATATTATGACAGACCAGCTAGATCTACGGTCTCTATTAAAATATGACAGACCAGGTAGATCTACTGTCTCTGTTATATTATGACAGACCAGCTAGGAATACTGTCTCTATTATACTATGACAGACCAGGTAGATCTACTGTCTCTATTATATTATGACAGACCAGCTAGATCTACGGTCTCTATTATAATATGACAGACCAGCTAGATCTACTGTCTCTATTATAAGATGACATACCAGCTAGATCTACTGTCTCTATTATAATATGACAGACCAGCTAGATCTACTGTCTCTATTATAATATGACCAACCAGCTAGATCTACTGTCTCTATTAAAATATGACAGACCAGGTAGATCTACTGTCTCTGATATATTATGACAGACCAGCTAGGAATACTGTCTCTATTATACTATGACAGACCAGGTAGATCTACTGTCTCTTTTATACTATGTCAGACCAGCTAGATCTACTGTCTCTATTGTATTATGACAGACCAGCTAGATCTACTGTCTCTTTTGTACTATGACATACCAGCTAGATCTACTGTCTCTATTATAATATGACAGACCAGCTAGACCTACTGTCACTATTATAATATGACAGACCAGCTCGATCTACTGTCTCTATTATATTATGACAGACCAGCTAGTTCTACTGTCTCTATTATACTATGACAGACCAGCTCGATCAACTGTTTCTATTATATTAAGACAGACCAGCTAGATCTACCGTCTCGATTATAATATGACCAACCAGCTAGATCAACTGTCTCTATTATAATATGACAGACCAGCTAGATCTACTGTCTCTATTATATTATGACAGAGCAGCTAGATCAACTGTCTCTATTATATTATGACAGACCAGCTAGATCTACTGTCTCTATTATAATATGACAGACCAGCTAGATCTACTGTCGCTATTATATTATGACAGACCAGCTAGATCTACTGTCTCTATTATAATATGACAGACCATCTAGATCTACTGTCTCTATTGTAATATGACCAACCAGCTAGATCAACTGTCTCTATTATAATATGACAGACCAGCTAGATCTACTGTCTCTATTATATTATGACAGAGCAGCTCGATCGACTGTCTCTATTATAGGATGACATACCAGCTAGATCTACTGTCTTCATTATAATATGACAGACCAGCTAGATCTACTGTCGCTATTATATTATGACAGACCAGCTAGATCTACTGTCTCTATTATAATATGACAGACCATCTAGATCTACTGTCTCTATTATAATATGACAGACCAGCTAGATCTACTGTCTCTATTATAATATGACAGACCAGCTAGATCTACTGTCGCTATTATATTATGACAGAACAGCTAGATCGACTGTCTCTTTTATAGGATGACATACCAGCTAGATCTACTGTCTTCATTATAAGATGACATACCAGCTAGATCTACTGTCTCTATTATAATATGACAGACCAGCTAGATCTACTGTCTCTATTATATTATGACAGACCAGCTACATCTACTGTCTCTATTATATTATGACAGACCAGCTAGATCTACGGTCTCTATTAAAATATGACAGACCAGGTAGATCTACTGTCTCTGTTATATTATGACAGACCAGCTAGGAATACTGTCTCTATTATACTATGACAGACCAGGTAGATCTACTGTCTCTATTATATTATGACAGACCAGCTAGATCTACGGTCTCTATTATAATATGACAGACCAGCTAGATCTACTGTCTCTATTATAAGATGACATACCAGCTAGATCTACTGTCTCTATTATAATATGACAGACCAGCTAGATCTACTGTCTCTATTATAATATGACCAACCAGCTAGATCTACTGTCTCTATTAAAATATGACAGACCAGGTAGATCTACTGTCTCTGATATATTATGACAGACCAGCTAGGAATACTGTCTCTATTATACTATGACAGACCAGGTAGATCTACTGTCTCTTTTATATTATGTCAGACCAGCTAGATCTACTGTCTCTATTGTATTATGACAGACCAGCTAGATCTACTGTCTCTTTTGTACTATGACATACCAGCTAGATCTACTGTCTCTATTATAATATGACAGACCAGCTAGACCTACTGTCACTATTATAATATGACAGACCAGCTCGATCTACTGTCTCTATTATATTATGACAGACCAGCTAGTTCTACTGTCTCTATTATACTATGACAGACCAGCTCGATCAACTGTTTCTATTATATTAAGACAGACCAGCTAGATCTACCGTCTCGATTATAATATGACCAACCAGCTAGATCAACTGTCTCTATTATAATATGACAGACCAGCTAGATCTACTGTCTCTATTATATTATGACAGAGCAGCTAGATCAACTGTCTCTATTATATTATGACAGACCAGCTAGATCTACTGTCTCTATTATAATATGACAGACCAGCTAGATCTACTGTCGCTATTATATTATGACAGACCAGCTAGATCTACTGTCTCTATTATAATATGACAGACCATCTAGATCTACTGTCTCTATTGTAATATGACCAACCAGCTAGATCAACTGTCTCTATTATAATATGACAGACCAGCTAGATCTACTGTCTCTATTATATTATGACAGAGCAGCTCGATCGACTGTCTCTATTATAGGATGACATACCAGCTAGATCTACTGTCTTCATTATAATATGACAGACCAGCTAGATCTACTGTTGCTATTATATTATGACAGACCAGCTAGATCTACTGTCTCTATTATAATATGACAGACCATCTAGATCTACTGTTTCTATTATAATATGACAGACCAGCTAGATCTACTGTCTCTATTATAATATGACAGACCAGCTAGATCTACTGTCGCTATTATATTATGACAGACCAGCTAGATCTACTGTCTCTATTATAATATGACAGACCCTCTAGATCTACTGTCTCTATTATAATATGACCAACCAGCTAGATCAACTGTCTCTATTATAATATGACAGACCAGCTAGATCTACTGTCTCTATTATATTATGACAGAGCAGCTAGATCGACTGTCTCTATTATAGGATGACATACCAGCTAGATCTACTGTCTTCATTATAATATGACAGACCAGCTAGATCTACTGTCTCTATTATAATATGACAGACCATCTAGATCTACTGTCTCTATTATAATATGACAGACCAGCTAGATCTACTGTCTCTATTATAATATGACAGACCAGCTAGATCTACTGTCGCTTTTGTACTATGACATACCAGCTAGATCTACTGTCTCTATTGTAATATGACAGACCAGATAGATCTACTCATTCTATTATAATATGACAGACCAGCGAGATGTACTGTCGCTATTATATTATGGCAGACCAGCTAGATCTACTGTCTCTATTATAATATGACAGACCATCTAGATCTACTGTCTCTATTATATTATGACAGATCAGCTCGATCAACTGTTTCTATTATATTAAGACAGACCAGCTAGATCTACTGTCTCGCTTATAATATGACCAACCAGCTAGATCAACTGTCTCTATTATAATATGACAGACCAGCTCGATCTACTGTCTCTATTATAAGATGACAGACCAGCTAGATCTACTCTCTCTATTATAAGATGACATACCAGCTAGATCTACTGTCTCTATTATAAGATGACATACCAGCTAGATCTACTGTCGCTATTATATTATGACAGACCAGCTAGATCTACTGTCTTTATTATAATTTGACAGACCAGCTAGAGCGACTGTCTCTATTATAAGATGACATACCAGCTAGATCTACTGTCTCTATTATAATATGACAGACCAGCTAGACCTACTGTCACTATTATAATATGACAGACCAGCTCGATCTACTGTCTCTATTATATTATGACAGACCAGCTAGTTCTACTGTCTCTATTATACTATGACAGACCAGCTCGATCAACTGTTTCTATTATATTAAGACAGACCAGCTAGATCTACCGTCTCTATTATATTATGACAGAGCAGCTAGATCAACTGTCTCTATTATATTATGACAGAACAGCTAGATCGACTGTCTCTATTATAGGATGACATACCAGCTAGATCTACTGTCTTCATTATAATATGACAGACCATCTAGATCTACTGTCGCTATTATATTATGACAGACCAGCTAGTTCTACTGTCTCTATTATAATATGACAGACCATCTAGATCTACTGTCTCTATTATAATATGACAGACCAGCTAGATCTACTGTCTCTATTATAAGATGACAGACCAGCTAGATCTACTGTCGCTTTTGTACTATGACATACCAGCTAGATCTACTGTCTCTATTGTAATATGACAGACCAGGTAGATCTACTCATTCTATTATAATATGACAGACCAGCGAGATGTACTGTCTCTATTATATTATGACAGGCCAGCTAGATCTACTGTCTCTATTGTATTATGACAGACCAGCTAGATCTACTGTCTCTATTATAATATGACAGACCAGCTAGATCTACTCTCTCTATTATAAGATGACATACCAGCTAGATCTACTGTCTCTATTATAATATGACAGACCAGCTCGATCTACTGTCTCTATTATATTATGACAGATCAGCTCGATCAACTGTTTCTATTATATTAAGACAGACCAGCTAGATCTACTGTCTCGATTATAATATGACCAACCAGCTAGATCAACTGTCTCTATTATAATATGACAGACCAGCTCGATCTACTGTCTCTATTATAAGATGACATACCAGCTAGATCTACTGTCTCTATTATAATATGACAGACCAGGTAGATCTACTCATTCTATTATAATATGACAGACCAGCGAGATGTACTGTCGCTATTATATTATGACAGACCAGCTAGATCTACTGTCTCTATTATAATATGACAGACCAGCTAGATCTACTGTCTCTATTATAAAATGACAGACCAGCTAGATCTACTGTCTCTATTATAATAACATACCAGCTAGATCTACTGTCTCTATTATAATATGACAGACCAGCTAGATCTACTGTCACTATTATAAGATGACATACCAGCTCGATCTACTGTCTCTATTATAATATGACATACCAGCTCGATCTACTGTCTCTGTTATATTATGACAGACCAGCTAGGAATACTGTCTCTATTATACTATGACAGACCAGGTAGATCTACTGTCTCTATTATATTATGACAGACCAGCTAGATCTACTGTCGCTTTTGTACTATGACATACCAGCTGGATCTACTGTCTCTATTATAATATGACAGGCCAGCTAGATATACTGTCTCTATTATACAATGACAGACCAGCTCGATCTACTGTCTCTATTATAATATGACCAACCAGCTAGATCTACTGTCTCTATTAAAATATGACAGACCAGGTAGATCTACTGTCTCTGATATATTATGACAGACCAGCTAGGAATACTGTCTCTATTATACTATGACAGACCAGGTAGATCTACTGTCTCTTTTATACTATGTCAGACCAGCTAGATCTACTGTCTCTATTGTATTATGACAGACCAGCTAGATCTACTGTCTCTTTTGTACTATGACATACCAGCTAGATCTACTGTCTCTATTATAATATGACAGACCAGCTAGACCTACTGTCACTATTATAATATGACAGACCAGCTCGATCTACTGTCTCTATTATATTATGACAGACCAGCTAGTTCTACTGTCTCTATTATACTATGACAGACCAGCTCGATCAACTGTTTCTATTATATTAAGACAGACCAGCTAGATCTACCGTCTCGATTATAATATGACCAACCAGCTAGATCAACTGTCTCTATTATAATATGACAGACCAGCTAGATCTACTGTCTCTATTATATTATGACAGAGCAGCTCGATCGACTGTCTCTATTATAGGATGACATACCAGCTAGATCTACTGTCTTCATTATAATATGACAGACCAGCTAGATCTACTGTCTCTATTATAATATTATGACAGACCAGCTAGATCTACTGTCTCTATTATAATATGACAGACCATCTAGATCTACTGTCTCTATTATAATATGACAGACCAGCTAGATCTACTGTCTCTATTATAATATGACAGACCAGCTAGATCTACTGTCGCTATTATATTATGACAGAACAGCTAGATCTACTGTCTCTTTATAGGATGACATACCAGCTAGATCTACTGTCTTCATTATAAGATGACATACCAGCTAGATCTACTGTCTCTATTATAATATGACAGACCAGCTAGATCTACTGTCTCTATTATAAGATGACATACCAGCTAGATCTACTGTCTCTATTATAATATGACAGACCAGCTAGATCTACGGTCTCTATTAAAATATGACAGACCAGGTAGATCTACTGTCTCTGTTATATTATGACAGACCAGCTAGGAATACTGTCTCTATTATACTATGACAGACCAGGTAGATCTACTGTCTCTATTATATTATGACAGACCAGCTAGATCTACGGTCTCTATTATAATATGACAGACCAGCTAGATCTACTGTCTCTATTATAAGATGACATACCAGCTAGATCTACTGTCTCTATTATAATATGACAGACCAGCTAGATCTACTGTCTCTATTATAATATGACAGACCAGGTAGATCTACTCATTCTATTATAATATGACAGACCAGCGAGATGTACTGTCGCTATTATATTATGACAGACCATCTAGATCTACTGTCGCTATTATATTATGACAGACCAGCTAGTTCTACTGTCTCTATTATAATATGACAGACCATCTAGATCTACTGTCTCTATTATAATATGACAGACCAGCTAGATCTACTGTCTCTATTATAAGATGACAGACCAGCTAGATCTACTGTCGCTTTTGTACTATGACATACCAGCTAGATCTACTGTCTCTATTGTAATATGACAGACCAGGTAGATCTACTCATTCTATTATAATATGACAGACCAGCGAGATGTACTGTCTCTATTATATTATGACAGGCCAGCTAGATCTACTGTCTCTATTGTATTATGACAGACCAGCTAGATCTACTGTCTCTATTATAATATGACAGACCAGCTAGATCTACTCTCTCTATTATAAGATGACATACCAGCGAGATCTACTGTCTCTATTATAATATGACAGACCAGCTCGATCTACTGTCTCTATTATATTATGACAGATCAGCTCGATCAACTGTTTCTATTATATTAAGACAGACCAGCTAGATCTACTGTCTCGATTATAATATGACCAACCAGCTAGATCAACTGTCTCTATTATAATATGACAGACCAGCTCGATCTACTGTCTCTATTATAAGATGACATACCAGCTAGATCTACTGTCTCTATTATAATATGACAGACCAGGTAGATCTACTCATTCTATTATAATATGACAGACCAGCGAGATGTACTGTCGCTATTATATTATGACAGACCAGCTAGATCTACTGTCTCTATTATAATATGACAGACCAGCTAGATCTACTGTCTCTATTATAATATGACAGACCAGCTAGATCTACTGTCTCTAGAGTACGATAACATACCAGCTAGATCTACTGTCTCTATTATAATATGACAGACCAGCTAGATCTACTGTCACTATTATAAGATGACATACCAGCTCGATCTACTGTCTCTATTATAATATGACATACCAGCTCGATCTACTGTCTCTGTTATATTATGACAGACCAGCTAGGAATACTGTCTCTATTATACTATGACAGACCAGGTAGATCTACTGTCTCTATTATATTATGACAGACCAGCTAGATCTACTGTCGCTTTTGTACTATGACATACCAGCTGGATCTACTGTCTCTATTATAATATGACAGGCCAGCTAGATATACTGTCTCTATTATACAATGACAGACCAGCTCGATCTACTGTCTCTATTATAATATGACAGACCAGGTAGATCTACTCATTCTATTATAATATGACAGACCAGGTAGATCTACTGTCTCTGATATATTATGACAGACCAGCTAGGAATACTGTCTCTATTATACTATGACAGACCAGGTAGATCTACTGTCTCTTTTATAATATGACAGACCAGCTAGATCTACTGTCTCTATTATATTATGACAGACCAGCTAGATCTACTGTCTCTATTATACTATGACATACCAGCTAGATCTACTGTCTCTATTATAATATGACAGACCAGCTAGACCTACTGTCACTATTATAATATGACAGACCAGCTCGATCTACTGTCTCTATTATATTATGACAGACCAGCTAGTTCTACTGTCTCTATTATACTATGACAGACCAGCTCGATCAACTGTTTCTATTATATTAAGACAGACCAGCTAGATCTACCGTCTCGATTATAATATGACCAGACCAGCTAGATCAACTGTCTCTATTATAATATGACAGACCAGCTAGATCTACTGTCTCTATTATATTATGACAGAGCAGCTAGATCAACTGTCTCTATTATATTATGACAGACCAGCTAGATCTACTGTCTCTATTATAATATGACAGACCAGCTAGATCTACTGTCGCTATTATATTATGACAGACCAGCTAGATCTACTGTCTCTATTATAATATGACAGACCATCTAGATCTACTGTCTCTATTATAATATGACCAACCAGCTAGATCAACTGTCTCTATTATAATATGACAGACCAGCTAGATCTACTGTCTCTATTATATTATGACAGAGCAGCTAGATCTACTGTCTCTATTATAGGATGACATACCAGCTAGATCTACTGTCTTCATTATAATATGACAGACCAGCTAGATCTACTGTCTCTATTATATTATGACAGACCAGCTAGATCTACTGTCTCTATTATAATATGACAGACCAGCTAGATCTACTGTCTCTATTATAATATGACAGACCAGCTAGATCTACTGTCTCTATTATAATATGACAGACCAGCTAGATCTACTGTCGCTATTATATTATGACAGAACAGCTAGATCTACTGTCTCTTTTATAGGATGACATACCAGCTAGATCTACTGTCTTCATTATAAGATGACATACCAGCTAGATCTACTGTCTCTATTATAATATGACAGACCAGCTAGATCTACTGTCTCTATTATATTATGACAGACCAGCTACATCTACTGTCTCTATTATATTATGACAGACCAGCTAGATCTACGGTCTCTATTAAAATATGACAGACCAGGTAGATCTACTGTCTCTGTTATATTATGACAGACCAGCTAGGAATACTGTCTCTATTATACTATGACAGACCAGGTAGATCTACTGTCTCTATTATATTATGACAGACCAGCTAGATCTACGGTCTCTATTATAATATGACAGACCAGCTAGATCTACTGTCTCTATTATAAGATGACATACCAGCTAGATCTACTGTCTCTATTATAATATGACAGACCAGCTAGATCTACTGTCTCTATTATAATATGACAGACCAGCTAGATCTACTGTCTCTATTAAAATATGACAGACCAGGTAGATCTACTGTCTCTGATTATATTATGACAGACCAGCTAGAATACTGTCTCTATTATACTATGACAGACCAGGTAGATCTACTGTCTCTTTTATATTATGACAGACCAGCTAGATCTACTGTCTCTATTATATTATGACAGACCAGCTAGATCTACTGTCTCTTTATAATATGACATACCAGCTAGATCTACTGTCTCTATTATAATATGACAGACCAGCTAGATCTACTGTCACTATTATAATATGACAGACCAGCTCGATCTACTGTCTCTATTATATTATGACAGACCAGCTAGTTCTACTGTCTCTATTATACTATGACAGACCAGCTCGATCAACTGTTTCTATTATATTAAGACAGACCAGCTAGATCTACTGTCTCTATTATTATAATATGACAGACCAGCTAGATCAACTGTCTCTATTATAATATGACAGACCAGCTAGATCTACTGTCTCTATTATATTATGACAGACCAGCTAGATCAACTGTCTCTATTATATTATGACAGACCAGCTAGATCTACTGTCTCTATTATAATATGACAGACCAGCTAGATCTACTGTCTCTATTATATTATGACAGACCAGCTAGATCTACTGTCTCTATTATAATATGACAGACCATCTAGATCTACTGTCTCTATTAATATGACCAACCAGCTAGATCAACTGTCTCTATTATAATATGACAGACCAGCTAGATCTACTGTCTCTATTATATTATGACAGAGCAGCTAGATCGACTGTCTCTATTATAGGATGACATACCAGCTAGATCTACTGTCTTCATTATAATATGACAGACCAGCTAGATCTACTGTCTCCATTATATTATGACAGACCAGCTAGATCTACTGTGTCTATTATAATATGTCAGACGAGCTAGATCTACTGTTTCTATTATAATATGACAGACCAGCTAGATCTACTGTCTCTATTATAATATGACAGACCAGCTAGATCTACTGTCTCTATTATAATATGACAGACCAGCTAGATCTACTGTCTCTATTATAATATGACAGACCAGCTAGATCTACTGTCTCTATTATAATATGACCACCAGCTAGATCAACTGTCTCTATTATAATATGACAGACCAGCTAGATCTACTGTCTCTATTATATTATGACAGAGCAGCTAGATCTACTGTCTCTATTATAGGATGACATACCAGCTAGATCTACTGTCTTCATTATAATATGACAGACCAGCTAGATCTACTGTCTCGATTATAATATGACCAACCAGCTAGATCAACTGTCTCTATTATAATATGACAGACCAGCTAGATCTACTGTCTCTATTATAAGATGACAGACCAGCTAGATCTACTCTCTCTATTATAAGATGACATACCAGCTAGATCTACTGTCTCTATTATAATATGACAGACCAGCTAGATCTACTCATTCTATTATAATATGACAGACCAGCGAGATGTACTGTCGCTATTATATTATGACAGACCAGCTAGATCTACTGTCTCTATTATAATATGACAGACCAGCTAGATCTACTGTCTCTATTATATTATGACAGATCAGCTAGATCTACTGTTTCTATTATATTATGACAGACCAGCTAGATCTACTGTCTCGCTTATAATATGACAACCAGCTAGATCAACTGTCTCTATTATAATATGACAGACCAGCTCGATCTACTGTCTCTATTATAAGATGACAGACCAGCTAGATCTACTCTCTCTATTATAAGATGACATACCAGCTAGATCTACTGTCTCTATTATAAGATGACATACCAGCTAGATCTACTGTCTCTATTATATTATGACAGACCAGCTAGATCTACTGTCTTTATTATAATTTGACAGACCAGCTAGATCTACTGTCTCTATTATAAGATGACAGACCAGCTAGATCTACTGTCTCTATTATAATATGACAGACCAGCTAGATCTACTGTCACTATTATAATATGACAGACCAGCTAGATCTACTGTCTCTATTATATTATGACAGACCAGCTAGATCTACTGTCTCTATTATAAGATGACAGACCAGCTAGATCAACTGTTTCTATTATATTATGACAGACCAGCTAGATCTACTGTCTCTATTATATTATGACAGACCAGCTAGATCAACTGTCTCTATTATATTATGACAGAACAGCTAGATCTACTGTCTCTATTATAGGATGACATACCAGCTAGATCTACTGTCTTCATTATAATATGACAGACCATCTAGATCTACTGTCGCTATTATATTATGACAGACCAGCTAGTTCTACTGTCTCTATTATAATATGACAGACCATCTAGATCTACTGTCTCTATTATAATATGACAGACCAGCTAGATCTACTGTCTCTATTATAAGATGACAGACCAGCTAGATCTACTGTCTCTTTATACTATGACATACCAGCTAGATCTACTGTCTCTATTATAATATGACAGACCAGGTAGATCTACTCATTCTATTATAATATGACAGACCAGCTAGATCTACTGTCTCTATTATATTATGACAGACCAGCTAGATCTACTGTCTCTATTATATTATGACAGACCAGCTAGATCTACTGTCTCTATTATAATATGACAGACCAGCTAGATCTACTCTCTCTATTATAAGATGACATACCAGCGAGATCTACTGTCTCTATTATAATATGACAGACCAGCTCGATCTACTGTCTCTATTATATTATGACAGACCAGCTAGATCTACTGTCTCTATTATAATATGACAAACCAGCTAGATCTACTGTCTCTATTATAATATGACAGACCAGCTCGATCTACTGTCTCTATTATAAGATGACAGACCAGCTAGATCTACTCTCTCTATTATAAGATGACATACCAGCTAGATCTACTGTCTCTATTATAATATGACAGACCAGGTAGATCTACTCATTCTATTATAATATGACAGACCAGCGAGATGTACTGTCGCTATTATATTATGACAGACCAGCTAGATCTACTGTCTCTATTATAATATGACAGACCAGCTAGATCTACTGTCTCTATTATAATATGACAGACCAGCTAGATCTACTGTCTCTATTATAAGATGACATACCAGCTAGATCTACTGTCTCTATTATAATATGACAGACCAGCTAGATCTACTGTCACTATTATAAGATGACATACCAGCTCGATCTACTGTCTCTATTATAATATGACATACCAGCTCGATCTACTGTCTCTGTTATATTATGACAGACCAGCTAGGAATACTGTCTCTATTATACTATGACAGACCAGGTAGATCTACTGTCTCTATTATATTATGACAGACCAGCTAGATCTACTGTCGCTTTTGTACTATGACATACCAGCTGGATCTACTGTCTCTATTATAATATGACAGACCAGCTAGATCTACTCTCTCTATTATAAGATGACATACCAGCTAGATCTACTGTCTCTATTATAATATGACAGACCAGGTAGATCTACTCATTCTATTATAATATGACAGACCAGCGAGATGTACTGTCTCTATTATATTATGACAGACCAGCTAGATCTACTGTCTCTATTATAATATGACAGACCATCTAGATCTACTGTCTCTATTATAATATGACAGACCAGCTCGAACTACTGTCTCTATTCTATTATGACAGATCAGCTCGATCAACTGTTTCTATTATATTAAGACAGACCAGCTAGATCTACTGTCTCGATTATAATATGACCAACCAGCTAGATCAACTGTCTCTATTATAATATGACAGACCAGGTAGATCTACTCATTCTATTATAATATGACAGACCAGCGAGATGTTCTGTCTCTATTATATTATGACAGGCCAGCTAGATCTACTGTCTCTATTATATTATGACAGACCAGCTAGATCTACTGTCTCTATTATAATATGACAGACCAGCTAGATCTACTGTCTCTATTATAAGATGACATACCAGCTCGATCTACTGTCTCTATTATAATATGACAGACCAGCTCGATCTACTGTCTCTATTATATTATGACAGATCAGCTCGATCAACTGTTTCTATTATATTAAGACAGACCAGCTAGATCTACTGTCTCAATTATAATATGACCAACCAGCTAGATCAACTGTCTCTATTATAATATGACAGACCAGCTAGATCTACTGTCTCTATTATAAGATGACAGACCAGCTAGATCTACTCTCTCTATTATAATATGACAGACCAGGTAGATCTACTCATTCTATTATAATATGACAGACCAGCGAGATGTACTGTCGCTATTATATTATGACAGACCAGCTAGATCTACTGTCTCTATTATAATATGACAGACCAGCTAGATCTACTGTCTCTATTATAATATGACAGACCAGCTAGATCTACTGTCTCTAGAGTACGATAACATACCAGCTAGATCTACTGTCTCTATTATAATATGACAGACCAGCTAGATCTACTCTCACTATTATAAGATGACATACCAGCTCGATCTACTGTCTCTATTATAATATGACATACCAGCTCGATCTACTGTCTCTGTTATATTATGACAGACCAGCTAGGAATACTGTCGCTTTTGTACTATGACATACCAGCTGGATCTACTGTCTCTATTATAATATGACAGGCCAGCTAGATATACTGTCTCTATTATACAATGACAGACCAGCTCGATCTACTGTCTCTATTATAATATGACAGACCAGCTAGATCTACTGTCACTATTATAAGATGACATACCAGCTCGATCTACTGTCTCTATTATAATATGACATACCAGCTCGATCTACTGTCTCTGTTATATTATGACAGACCAGCTAGGAATACTGTCTCTATTATACTATGACAGACCAGGTAGATCTACTGTCTCTATTATATTATGACAGACCAGCTAGATCTACTGTCTCTATTATAATATGACAGACCAGCTAGATCTACTGTCACTTTTATACTATGACATACCAGCTGGATCTACTGTCTCTATTATAATATGACAGACCAGCTAGATCTACTGTCTCTATTATACAATGACAGACCAGCTCGATCTACTGTCTCTATTATAATATGACAGACCAGGTAGATCTGTCATTCTATTATAATATGACAGACCAGCTAGATACTGTCTCTATTATATTATGACAGACCAGCTAGATCTACTGTCTCTATTATAATATGACAGACCATCTAGATCTACTGTCTCTATTATAATGACAGACCAGCTAGATCTACTGTCTCTATTATATTATGACAGACCAGCTAGATCTACTGTCTCTATTATAATATGACAGACCAGCTAGATCTACTGTCTCTATAATAAGATGACATACCAGCTAGATCTACTGTCTTCATTATAATATGACAGACCAGCTAGATCTACTGTCTCTATTATAATATGACAGACCAGGTAGATCTACTGTCTCTATTATAAGATGACAGACCAGCTAGATCTACTGTCTCTATTATATTATGACAGACCAGCTAGATCTACTGTCTCTATTATATTATGACAGACCAGCTAGATCTACTGTCTCTATTATAAGATGACATACCAGCTAGATCTACTGTCTCTATTATAATATGACAGACCAGCTAGACCTACTGTCACTATTATAATATGACAGACCAGCTGGATCTACTGTCTCTATTATATTATTACAGACCAGCTAGATCTACTGTCTCTATTATAATATGACAGACCAGCTAGATCTACTGTCTCTATTATATTATGACAGACCAGCTAGATCTACTGTCTCTATTATAATATGACAGACCAGCTAGATCTACTGTCTCTATTATAAGATGACATACCAGCTAGATCTACTGTCTTCATTATAATATGACAGGCCAGCTAGATATACTGTCTCTATTATAATATGACAGACCATGTAGATCTACTCATTCTATTATAATATGACAGACCAGCTAGATGTACTGTCTCTATTATATTATGACAGACCAGCTAGATCTACTGTCTCTATTATAACATGACAGACCATCTAGATCTACTGTCTCTATTATAATATGACAGACCAGCTAGATCTACTGTCTCTATTATATTATGACAGACCAGCTAGATCTACAGACTCTATTATAAGATGACATTCCAGCTAGATCTACTGTCTCTATTATAATATGACAGACCAGGTAGATCTACTGTCTCTGTTATATTATGACAGACCAGCTAGAATACTGTCTCTATTATACTATGAAAGACCAGGTAGATCTACTGTCTCTATTATAATATGACAGACCAGCTAGATCTACTCTCTATTATAAGATGACATACCAGCTAGATCTACTGTCTCTATTATAATATGACAGACCAGCTAGATCTACTGTCTCTATTATATTATGACAGACCAGCTAGATCTACTGTCTCTATTATATTATGACATACCAGCTAGATCTACTGTCTCTATTAAAATATGACAGACCAGGTAGATCTACTGTCTCTGTTATATTATGACAGACCAGCTAGGAATACTGTCTCTATTATACTATGACAGACCAGGTAGATCTACTGTCTCTATTATATTATGACAGACCATCTAGATCTACTGTCTCTGTTATATTATGACATACCAGCTAGATCTACTGTCTCTATTATAATATGACAGGCCAGCTAGATATACTGTCTCTATTATAATATGACAGACCAGCTAGATCTACTGTCTCTATTATAATATGACAGACCAGGTAGATCTACTCATTCTATTATAATATGACAGACCAGCGAGATTTACTGTCGCTATTATATTATGACAGACCAGCTAGATCTACTGTCTCTATTATATTATGACAGACCAGCTAGATCTACTGTCTCTATTATAAGATGACATACCAGCTAGATCTACTGTCTCTATTAAAATATGACAGACCAGCTAGATCTACTGTCTCTGTTATATTATGACAGACCAGCTAGATCTACTGTCTCTATTATACTATGAC
The DNA here is from genome assembly GCF_023373465.1 of Oncorhynchus keta. Classification (NCBI taxonomy): domain Eukaryota; kingdom Metazoa; phylum Chordata; class Actinopteri; order Salmoniformes; family Salmonidae; genus Oncorhynchus; species Oncorhynchus keta. The sequence goes on along the minus strand of NW_026283418.1, from coordinate 69,654 downwards.
AGAACAGCAAGATCTACTGTCTCTTTTGTACTATGACATACCAGCTAGATCTACTGTCTCTATTATAATATGACAGACCAGCTAGATCTACTCTGTCTATTATAAGATGACATACCAGCTAGATTTACTGTCTCTATTATAATATGACAGACCAGGTAGATCTACTCATTCTATTATAATATGACAGACCAGCGAGATGTACTGTCGCTATTATATTATGACAGACCAGCTAAATCTACTGTCTCTATTATAATATGACAGACCATCTAGATCTACTGTCTCTATTATAATATGACAGACCAGCTAGATCTACTGTCTCTATTATATTATGACAGACCAGCTAGATCTACGGTCTCTATTATAAGATGACATACCAGCTAGATCTACTGTCTCTATTAAAATATGACAGACCAGGTAGATCTACTGTCTCTGTTATATTATGACAGACCAGCTAGAATACTGTCTCTATTATACTATGACAGACCAGGTAGATCTACTGTCTCTATTATTATGACAGACCAGCTAGATCTACTGTCTCTATTATATTATGACAGACCAGCTAGATCTACTGTCTCTATTATAAGATGACATACCAGCTAGATCTACTGTCTCTATTATAATATGACAGACCAGCTAGATCTACTGTCACTATTATAATATGACAGACCAGCTAGATCTACTGTCTCTATTGTATTATGACAGACCAGCTGGATCTACTGTCTCTATTATAATATTACAGACCAGCTAGATCTACTGTCTCTATTATAATATGACAGACCAGCTAGATCTACTGTCTCTATTATATTATGACAGACCAGCTAGATCTACTGTCTCTATTATAATATGACAGACCAGCTAGATCTACTGTCTCTATTATAAGATGACATACCAGCTAGATCTACTGTCTCTATTATAATATGACAGACCAGCTAGATCTACTGTCTCTATTATATTATGACAGACCAGCTAGAATACTGTCTCTATTATACTATGACAGACCAGTTAGATCTACTGTCTCTATTATAATATGACAGACCAGCTAGATCTACTGTCTCTATTATAAGATGACATACCAGCTAGATCTACTGTCTCTATTATAATATGACAGACCAGCTAGATCTACTGTCACTATTATAATATGACAGACCAGCTCGATCTACTGTCTCTATTATATTATGACAGACCAGCTGGATCTACTGTCTCTATTATAATATGACAGACCAGCTAGATCTACTGTCTCTATTATAATATGACAGACCAGCTAGATCTACTGTCTTCATTATAATATGACAGACCAGCTAGATCTACTGTCTCTATTATATTATGACAGACCAGCTAGATCTACTGTCTCTATTATAATATGACAGACCAGCTAGATCTACTGTCTCTATTATAAGATGACAGACCAGCTAGATCTACTGTCTTCATTATAATATGACAGACCAGCTAGATCTACTGTCTCTATTATATTATGACAGACCAGCTAGATCTACTGTCTCTATTATATTATGACAGACCAGCTAGATCTACTGTCTCTATTATAATATGACAGACCAGCTAGATCTACTGTCTCTATTATATTATATGAGAGACCAGCTAGATCTACTGTCTCTATTATAATATTACAGACCAGCTAGATCTACTGTCTCTATTATAATATGACAGACCAGCTAGATCTACTGTCTCTCTTATATTATGACAGACCAGCTAGATCTACTGTCTCTATTATATTATGACAGACCAGCTAGATCGACTGTCTCTATTATGAGATGACATACCAGCTAGATCTACTGTCTTCATTATAATATGACAGGCCAGCTAGATATACTGTCTCTATTATAATATGACAGGCCAGCTAGATCTACTGTCTCTATTATAATATAACAGACCAGCTAGATCTACTGTCTCTATTATAAGATGACATACCAGTTAGATCTACTGTCTCTATTAAAATATGACAGACCAGGTAGATCTACTGTCTCTGTTATATTATGACAGACCAGCTAGATCTACTGTCTCTGTTATATTATGACAGACCAGCTAGATCTACTGTCTCTATTATATTATGACAGACCAGCTAGATCTACTGTCTCTATTATATTATGACAGACCAGCTAGATCTACTGTCTCTATTATAATATGACAGACCAGCTAGATCTACTGTCTCTATTATATTATGACAGACCAGCTACATCTACTGTGTCTGTTATATTATGACATACCAGCTAGATCTACTGTCTCTATTATATTATGACAGACCAGCTAGATCTACGGTCTCTATTATAAGATGACATACCAGCTAGATCTACTGTCTCTATTAAAATATGACAGACCAGGTAGATCTCCTGTCTCTGTTATATTATGACAGACCAGCTAGGAATACTGTCTCTATTATACTATGACAGAACAGGTAGATCTACTGTCTCTATTATATTATGACAGACCAGCTAGATCTACTGTCTCTATATTTTATTATGACAGACCAGCAAGATCTACTGTCTCTTTTGTACTATGACATACCAGCTAGATCTACTGTCTCTATTATAATATGACAGACCAGCTAGATCTACTCTCTCTATTATAAGATGACATACCAGCTAGATCTACTGTCTTCATTATAATATGACAGGCCAGCTAGATATACTGTCTCTATTATAATATGACAGACCAGGTAGATCTACTCATTCTATTATAATATGACAGACCAGCGAGATGTACTGTCGCTATTATATTATGCCAGACCAGCTAGATCCACTGTCTCTATTATAATATGACAGACCATCTAGATCTACTGTCTCTATTATAATATGACAGACCAGCTAGATCTACTGTCTCTATTATATTATGACAGACCAGCTAGATCTACAGACTATATTATAAGATGACATACCAGCTAGATCTACTGTCTCTATTATAATATGACAGACCAGGTAGATCTACTGTCTCTATTATATTATGACAGACCAGCTAGAATACTGTCTCTATTATACTATGAAAGACCAGGTAGATCTACTGTCTCTATTATAATATGACAGACCAGCTAGATCTACTGTCTCTATTATAAGATGACATACCAGCTAGATCTACTGTCTCTATTATAATATGACAGACCAGCTAGATCTACTGTCTCTATTATATTATGACAGACCAGCTAGATCTACTGTCTCTATTATATTATGACAGACCAGCTAGATCTACTGTCTCTATTATAAGATTACATACCAGCTAGATCTACTGTCTCTATTAAAATATGACAGACCAGGTAGATCTACTGTCTCTGTTATATTATGACAGACCAGCTAGAATACTGTCTCTATTATACTATGACAGACCAGGTAGATCTACTGTCTCTATTATATTATGACAGACCATCGAGATCTACTGTCTCTATTATAATATGACAGGCCAGCTAGATATACTGTCTCTATTATAATATGACAGACCAGCTAGATCTACTGTCTCTATTATAATATGACAGACCAGCTAGATATACTCATTCTATTATAATATGACAGACCAGCGAGATTTACTGTCGCTATTATATTATGACAGACCAGCTAGATCTACTGTCTCTATTATATTATGACAGACCAGCTAGATCTACGGTCTCTATTATAAGATGACATACCAGCTAGATCTACTGTCTCTTTTAAAATATGACAGACCAGGTAGATCTACTGTCTCTGTTATATTATGACAGACCAGCTAGGAATACTGTCTCTATTATACTATGACAGAACAGGTAGATCTACTGTCTCTATTATATTATGACAGACCAGCTCGATCAACTGTTTCTATTATATTAAGACAGACCAGCTAGATCTACCGTATCGATTATAATATGACCAACCAGCTAGATCAACTGTCTCTATTATAATATGACAGACCAGCTAGATATACTGTCTCTATTATATTATGACAGAGCAGCTAGATCAACTGTCTCTATTATATTATGACAGAACAGCTAGATCGACTGTCTCTATTATAATATGACAGACCAGCTAGATCTACTGTCACTATTATAAGATGACATACCAGCTCGATCTACTGTCTCTATTATAATATGACATACCAGCTCGATCTACTGTCTCTGTTATATTATGACAGACCAGCTAGGAATACTGTCTCTATTATACTATGACAGACCAGGTAGATCTACTGTCTCTATTATATTATGACAGACCAGCTAGATCTACTGTCTCTATTGTATTATGACAGACCAGCTAGATCTACTGTCACTTTTGTACTATGACATACCAGCTGGATCTACTGTCTCTATTATAATATGACAGGCCAGCTAGATATACTGTCTCTATTATACAATGACAGACCAGCTCGATCTACTGTCTCTATTATAATATGACAGACCAGGTAGATCTACTCATTCTATTATAATATGACAGACCAGCGAGATGTACTGTCTCTATTATATTATGACAGACCAGCTAGATCTACTGTCTCTATTATAATATGACAGACCATCTAGATCTACTGTCTCTATTATAATATGACAGACCAGCTAGATCTACTGTCTCTATTATATTATGACAGACCAGCTAGATCTACTGTCTCTATTATAATATGACAGACCAGCTAGATCTACTGTCTCTATAATAAGATGACATACCAGCTAGATCTACTGTCTTCATTATAATATGACAGACCAGCTAGATCTACTGTCTCTATTATACTATGACAGACCAGGTAGATCTACTGTCTCTATTATATTATGACAGACCAGCTAGATCTACTGTCTCTATTATATTATGACAGACCAGCTAGATCTACTGTCTCTATTGTATTATGACAGACCAGCTAGATCTACTGTCTCTATTATAAGATGACATACCAGCTAGATCTACTGTCTCTATTATAATATGACAGACCAGCTAGACCTACTGTCACTATTATAATATGACAGACCAGCTCGATCTACTGTCTCTATTATATTATAACAGACCAGCTAGATCTACTGTCTCTGTTATAATATGACAGACCAGCTAGATCTACTGTCTCTATTATATTATGACAGACCAGCTAGATCTACTGTCTCTATTATAATATGACAGACCAGCTAGATCTACTGTCTCTATTATAAGATGACATACCAGCTAGATCTACTGTCTTCATTATAATATGACAGGCCAGCTAGATATACTGTCTCTATTATAATATGACAGACCATGTAGATCTACTCATTCTATTATAATATGACAGACCAGCGAGATGTACTGTCGCTATTATATTATGCCAGACCAGCTAGATCTACTGTCACTATTATAACATGACAGACCATCTAGATCTACTGTCTCTATTATAATATGACAGACCAGCTAGATCTACTGTCTCTATTATATTATGACAGACCAGCTAGATCTACAGACTCTATTATAAGATGACATTCCAGCTAGATCTACTGTCTCTATTAAAATATGACAGACCAGGTAGATCTACTGTCTCTGTTATATTATGACAGACCAGCTAGGAATACTGTCTCTATTATACTATGAAAGACCAGGTAGATCTACTGTCTCTATTATAATATGACAGACCAGCTAGATCTACTCTCTCTATTATAAGATGACATACCAGCTAGATCTACTGTCTCTATTATAATATGACAGACCAGCTAGATCTACTGTCTCTATTATATTATGACAGACCAGCTAGATCTACGGTCTCTATTATACGATTACATACCAGCTAGATCTACTGTCTCTATTAAAATATGACAGACCAGGTAGATCTACTGTCTCTGTTATATTATGACAGACCAGCTAGGAATACTGTCTCTGTTATACTATGACAGACCAGGTAGATCTACTGTCTCTATTATATTATGACAGACCATCTAGATCTACTGTCTCTGTTATATTATGACATACCAGCTAGATCTACTGTCTCTATTATAATATGACAGGCCAGCTAGATATACTGTCTCTATTATAATATGACAGACCAGCTAGATCTACTGTCTCTATTATAATATGACAGACCAGGTAGATCTACTCATTCTATTATAATAGGACAGACCAGCGAGATTTACTGTCGCTATTATATTATGACAGACCAGCTAGATCTACTGTCTCTATTATATTATGACAGACCAGCTAGATCTACGGTCTCTATTATAAGATGACATACCAGCTAGATCTACTGTCTCTATTAAAATATGACAGACCAGGTAGATCTCCTGTCTCTGTTATATTATGACAGACCAGCTAGGAATACTGTCTCTATTATACTATGACAGAACAGCAAGATCTACTGTCTCTTTTGTACTATGACATACCAGCTAGATCTACTGTCTCTATTATAATATGACAGACCAGCTAGATCTACTCTGTCTATTATAAGATGACATACCAGCTAGATTTACTGTCTCTATTATAATATGACAGACCAGGTAGATCTACTCATTCTATTATAATATGACAGACCAGCGAGATGTACTGTCGCTATTATATTATGACAGACCAGCTAAATCTACTGTCTCTATTATAATATGACAGACCATCTAGATCTACTGTCTCTATTATAATATGACAGACCAGCTAGATCTACTGTCTCTATTATATTATGACAGACCAGCTAGATCTACGGTCTCTATTATAAGATGACATAACAGCTAGATCTACTGTCTCTATTATAAATATGACAGACCAGGTAGATCTACTGTCTCTGTTATATTATGACAGACCAGCTAGGAATACTTTCTCTATTATACTATGACAGACCAGGTAGATCTACTGTCTCTATTGTATTATGACAGACCAGCTAGATCTACTGTCTCTATTGTATTATGACAGACCAGCTAGATCTACTGTCTCTATTATAAGATGACATACCAGCTAGATCTACTGTCTCTATTATAATATGACAGACCAGCTAGACCTACTGTCACTATTATAATATGACAGACCAGCTCGATCTACTGTCTCTATTGTATTAAGAGAGACCAGCTGGATCTACTGTCTCTATTATGTTATTACAGACCAGCTTGATCTACTGTCTCTATTATAATATGACAGACCAGCTAGATCTACTGTCTCTATTATATTATGACAGACCAGCTAGATCTACTGTCTCTATTATAATATGACAGACCATCTAGATCTACTGTCTCTATTATAATATGACAGACCAGCTAGATCTACTGTCTCTATTATATTATGACAGACCAGCTAGATCTACAGACTCTATTATAAGATGACATACCAGCTAGATCTACTGTCTCTATTAAAATATTACAGACGAGGTAGATCTACTGTCTCTGTTATATTATGACAGACCAGCTAGGAATACTGTCTCTATTATACTATGAAAGACCAGTTAGATCTACTGTCTCTATTATAATATGACAGACCAGCTAGATCTACTCTCTCTATTATAAGATGACATACCAGCTAGATCTACTGTCTCTATTATAATATGACAGACCAGCTAGACCTACTGTCACTATTATAATATGACAGACCAGCTCGATCTACTGTCTCTATTGTATTAAGAGAGACCAGCTGGATCTACTGTCTCTATTATGTTATTACAGACCAGCTTGATCTACTGTCTCTATTATAATATGACAGACCAGCTAGATATACTGTCTTCATTATAATATGACAGACCAGCTAGATCTTCTGTCGCTATTATATTATGACAGAGCAGCTAGATCAACTGTCTCTATTATATTATGACAGAACAGCTAGATCGACTGTCTCTATTATAAGATGACATACCAGCTAGATCTACTGTCTTCATTATAATATGACAGACCAGCTAGATCTTCTGTCGCTATTATATTATGACAGACCAGCTAGATCTACTGTCTCTATTATATTATGACAGACCAGCTAGTTCTACTGCCTCTATTATACTATGACAGACCAGCTAGATCTACTGTCTCTATTGTATTAAGAGAGACCAGCTAGATCTACTGTCTCTATTATGTTATTACAGACCAGCTTGATCTACTGTCTCTATTATAATATGACAGACCAGCTAGATCTACTGTCTCTATTATATTATGACAGACCAGCTAGATCTACTGTCTCTATTATAATATGACAGACCAGCTAGATCTACTGTCTCTATTATAAGATGACATACCAGCTAGATCTACTGTCTTCATTATAATATGACAGGCCAGCTAGATATACTGTCTCTATTATACTATGAAAGACCAGGTAGATCTACTGTCTCTATTATAATATGACAGACCAGCTAGATCTACTCTCTCTATTATAAGATGACATACCAGCTAGATCTACTGTCTCTATTATAACATGACAGACCAGCTAGATCTACTGTCTCTATCATATTATGACAGACCAGCTACATCTACTGTGTCTGTTATATTATGACATACCAGCTAGATCTACTGTCTCTATTATATTATGACAGACCAGCTAGATCTACGGTCTCTATTATAAGATGACATACCAGCTAGATCTACTGTCTCTATTATAATATGACAGACCAGCTAGATCTACTGTCTCTATTATATTATGACAGACCAGCTACATCTACTGTGTCTGTTATATTATGACATACCAGCTAGATCTACTGTCTCTATTATATTATGACAGACCAGCTAGATCTACGGTCTCTATTATAAGATGACATACCAGCTAGATCTACTGTCTCTATTAAAATATGACAGACCAGGTAGATCTCCTGTCTCTGTTATATTATGACAGACCAGCTAGAATACTGTCTCTATTATACTATGACAGACCAGGTAGATCTACTGTCTCTATTATATTATGACAGACCAGCTAGATCTACTGTCTCTATATTTTATTATGACAGACCAGCAAGATCTACTGTCTCTATTATACTATGACATACCAGCTAGATCTACTGTCTCTATTATAATATGACAGACCAGCTAGATCTACTCTCTCTATTATAAGATGACATACCAGCTAGATCTACTGTCTTCATTATAATATGACAGACCAGCTAGATATACTGTCTCTATTATAATATGACAGACCAGGTAGATCTACTGTCTCTATTATAATATGACAGACCAGCGAGATGTACTGTCGCTATTATATTATGCCAGACCAGCTAGATCCACTGTCTCTATTATAATATGACAGACCATCTAGATCTACTGTCTCTATTATAATATGACAGACCAGCTAGATCTACTGTCTCTATTATATTATGACAGACCAGCTAGATCTACAGACTCTATTATAAGATGACATACCAGCTAGATCTACTGTCTCTATTAAAATATGACAGACCAGGTAGATCTACTGTCTCTGTTATATTATGACAGACCAGCTAGGAATACTGTCTCTATTATACTATGAAAGACCAGGTAGATCTACTGTCTCTATTATAATATGACAGACCAGCTAGATCTACTCTCTCTATTATAAGATGACATACCAGCTAGATCTACTGTCTCTATTATAATATGACAGACCAGCTAGATCTACTGTCTCTATTATATTATGACAGACCAGCTACATCTACTGTCTCTATTATATTATGACAGACCAGCTAGATCTACGGTCTCTATTATAAGATTACATACCAGCTAGATCTACTGTCTCTATTAAAATATGACAGACCAGGTAGATCTACTGTCTCTGTTATATTATGACAGACCAGCTAGGAATACTGTCTCTATTATACTATGACAGACAAGGTAGATCTACTGTCTCTATTATATTATGACAGACCATCGAGATCTACTGTCTCTATTATAATATGACAGGCCAGCTAGATATACTGTCTCTATTATAATATGACAGACCAGCTAGATCTACTGTCTCTATTATAATATGACAGACCAGCTAGATATACTCATTCTATTATAATATGACAGACCAGCGAGATTTACTGTCGCTATTATATTATGACAGACCAGCTAGATCTACTGTCTCTATTATATTATGACAGACCAGCTAGATCTACGGTCTCTATTATAAGATGACATACCAGCTAGATCTACTGTCTCTTTTAAAATATGACAGACCAGGTAGATCTCTGTCTCTGTTATATTATGACAGACCAGCTAGAATACTGTCTCTATTATACTATGACAGAACAGGTAGATCTACTGTCTCTATTATATTATGACAGACCAGCTAGATCAACTGTCTCTATTATATTATGACAGACCAGCTAGATCTACTGTCTCTATTATAATATGACAGACCAGCTAGATCTACTGTCTCTATTATAATATGACAGACCAGCTAGATATACTGTCTCTATTATATTATGACAGACCAGCTAGATCTACTGTCTCTATTATATTATGACAGAACAGCTAGATCTACTGTCTCTATTATAAGATGACATACCAGCTAGATCTACTGTCTTCATTATAATATGACAGACCAGCTAGATCTTCTGTCTCTATTATATTATGACAGACCAGCTAGATCTACTGTCTCTATTATATTATGACAGACCAGCTAGTTCTACTGTCTCTATTATACTATGACAGACCAGCTAGATCTACTGTCTCTATTGTATTATGACAGACCAGCTAGATCTACTGTCTCTATTATGTTATTACAGACCAGCTAGATCTACTGTCTCTATTATAATATGACAGACCAGCTAGATCTACTGTCTCTATTATATTATGACAGACCAGCTAGATCTACTGTCTCTATTATAATATGACAGACCAGCTAGATCTACTGTCTCTATTATAAGATGACATACCAGCTAGATCTACTGTCTTCATTATAATATGACAGGCCAGCTAGATATACTGTCTCTATTATACTATGAAAGACCAGGTAGATCTACTGTCTCTATTATAATATGACAGACCAGCTAGATCTACTCTCTCTATTATAAGATGACATACCAGCTAGATCTACTGTCTCTATTATAAGATGACATACCAGCTAGATCTACTGTCTCTATTATAATATGACAGACCAGCTAGATCTACTGTCTCTATTATATTATGACAGACCAGCTACATCTACTGTGTCTGTTATATTATGACATACCAGCTAGATCTACTGTCTCTATTATATTATGACAGACCAGCTAGATCTACGGTCTCTATTATAAGATGACATACCAGCTAGATCTACTGTCTCTATTAAAATATGACAGACCAGGTAGATCTCCTGTCTCTGTTATATTATGACAGACCAGCTAGGAATACTGTCTCTATTATACTATGACAGAACAGGTAGATCTACTGTCTCTATTATATTATGACAGACCAGCTAGATCTACTGTCTCTATATTTTATTATGACAGACCAGCAAGATCTACTGTCTCTTTTGTACTATGACATACCAGCTAGATCTACTGTCTCTATTATAATATGATAGACCAGCTAGATCTACTCTCTCTATTATAAGATGACATACCAGCTAGATCTACTGTCTCTATTAAAATATGACAGACCAGGTAGATCTCATGTCTCTGTTATATTATGACAGACCAGCTAGGAATACTGTCTCTATTATACTATGACAGAACAGCAAGATCTACTGTCTATTTTGTACTATGACATACCAGCTAGATCTACTGTCTCTATTATAATATGACAGACCAGCTAGATCTACTCTCTCTATTATAAGATGACATACCAGCTAGATCTACTGTCTCTATTATAACATGACAGACCGGCTAGATCTACTGTCTCTATCATATTATGACAGACCAGCTACATCTACTGTGTCTGTTATATTATGACATACCAGCTAGATCTACTGTCTCTATTATATTATGACAGACCAGCTAGATCTACGGTCTCTATTATAAGATGACATACCAGCTAGATCTACTGTCTCTATTATAATATGACAGACCAGCTAGATCTACTGTCTCTATTATATTATGACAGACCAGCTACATCTACTGTGTCTGTTATATTATGACATACCAGCTAGATCTACTGTCTCTATTATATTATGACAGACCAGCTAGATCTACGGTCTATATTATAAGATGACATACCAGCTAGATCTACTGTCTCTATTAAAATATGACAGACCAGGTAGATCTCCTGTCTCTGTTATATTATGACAGACCAGCTAGGAATACTGTCTCTATTATACTATGACAGAACAGGTAGATCTACTGTCTCTATTATATTATGACAGACCAGCTAGATCTACTGTCTCTATATTTTATTATGACAGACCAGCAAGATCTACTGTCTCTTTTGTACTATGACATACCAGCTAGATCTACTGTCTCTATTATAATATGACAGACCAGCTAGATCTACTCTCTCTATTATAAGATGACATACCAGCTAGATCTACTGTCTCTATTAAAATATGACAGACCAGGTAGATCTCCTGTCTCTATTATACTATGACAGAACAGCAAGATCTACTGTCTCTTTTGTACTATGACATACCAGCTAGATCTACTGTCTCTATTATAATATGACAGACCAGCTAGATCTACTCTCTCTATTATAAGATGACATACCAGCTAGATCTACTGTCTCTATTATAATATGACAGACCAGGTAGATCTACTCATTCTATTATAATATGACAGACCAGCGAGATGTACTGTCGCTATTATATTATGACAGACCAGCTAGATCTACTGTCTCTATTATAATATGACAGACCATCTAGATCTACTGTCTCTATTATAATATGACAGACCAGCTAGATCTACTGTCTCTATTATATTATGACAGACCAGCTAGATCTACGGTCTCTATTATAAGATGACATAACAGCTAGATCTACTGTCTCTATAAAAATATGACAGACCAGGTAGATCTACTGTCTCTGTTATATTATGACAGACCAGCTAGGAATACTTTCTCTATTATACTATGACAGACCAGGTAGATCTACTGTCTCTATTGTATTATGACAGACCAGCTAGATCTACTGTCTCTATTATATTATGACAGACCAGCTAGATCTACTGTCTCTATTATAATATGACAGACCAGCTAGATCTACTGTCTCTATTATAAGATGACATACCAGCTAGATCTACTGTCTTCATTATAATATGACAGGCCAGCTAGATATACTGTCTCTATTATAATATGACAGACCAGGTAGATCTACTCATTCTATTATAATATGACAGACCAGCTAGATCTACTGTCTCTATTATATTATGACAGACCAGCTAGATCTACGGTCTCTATTATAAGATGACATAACAGCTAGATCTACTGTCTCTATTAAAATATGACAGACCAGGTAGATCTACTGTCTCTGTTATATTATGACAGACCAGCTAGGAATACTTTCTCTATTATACTATGACAGACCAGGTAGATCTACTGTCTCTATTGTATTATGACAGACCAGCTAGATCTACTGTCTCTATTATATTATGACAGACCAGCTAGATCTACTGTCTCTATTATAATATGACAGACCAGCTAGATCTACTGTCTCTATTATAAGATGACATACCAGCTAGATCTACTGTCTTCATTATAATATGACAGGCCAGCTAGATATACTGTCTCTATTATAATATGACAGACCAGGTAGATCTACTCATTCTATTATAATATGACAGACCAGCTAGATGTACTGTCTCTATTATATTATGCCATGCTAGATCCACTGTCTCTATTATAATATGACAGACCATCTAGATCTACTGTCTCTATTATAATATGACAGACCAGCTAGATCTACTGTCTCTATTATATTATGACAGACCAGCTAGATCTACTGACTCTATTATAAGATGACATACCAGCTAGATCTACTGTCTCTATTAAAATATGACAGACCAGGTAGATCTACTGTCTCTGTTATATTATGACAGACCAGCTAGAATACTGTCTCTATTATACTATGAAAGACCAGGTAGATCTACTGTCTCTATTATATAATATGACAGACCAGCTAGATCTACTGTCTCTATTATAAGATGACATACCAGCTAGATCTACTGTCTCTATTATAATATGACAGACCAGCTAGATCTACTGTCTCTATTATATTATGACAGACCAGCTAGATCTACTGTCTCTATTATATTATGACAGACCAGCTAGATCTACTGTCTCTATTATAAGATTACATACCAGCTAGATCTACTGTCTCTATTAAAATATGACAGACCAGGTAGATCTACTGTCTCTGTTATATTATGACAGACCAGCTAGAATACTGTCTCTATTATACTATGACAGACCAGGTAGATCTACTGTCTCTATTATATTATGACAGACCATCGAGATCTACTGTCTCTGTTATATTATGACATACCAGCTAGATCTACTGTCTCTATTATAATATGACAGGCCAGCTAGATATACTGTCTCTATTATAATATGACAGACCAGCTAGATCTACTGTCTCTATTATAATATGACAGACCAGCTAGATATACTCATTCTATTATAATATGACAGACCAGCGAGATTTACTGTCGCTATTATATTATGACAGACCAGCTAGATCTACTGTCTCTATTATATTATGACAGACCAGCTAGATCTACGGTCTCTATTATAAGATGACATACCAGCTAGATCTACTGTCTCTTTTAAAATATGACAGACCAGGTAGATCTTCTGTCTCTGTTATATTATGACAGACCAGCTAGGAATACTGTCTCTATTATACTATCACAGAACAGGTAGATCTACTGTCTCTATTATATTATGACAGACCAGCTCGATCAACTGTTTCTATTATATTAAGACAGACCAGCTAGATCTACCGTATCGATTATAATATGACCAACCAGCTAGATCAACTGTCTCTATTATAATATGACAGACCAGCTAGATATACTGTCTCTATTATATTATGACAGAGCAGCTAGATCAACTGTCTCTATTATATTATGACAGAACAGCTAGATCGACTGTCTCTATTATAAGATGACATACCAGCTAGATCTACTGTCTTCATTATAATATGACAGACCAGCTAGATCTTCTGTCGCTATTATATTATGACAGACCAGCTAGATCTACTGTCTCTATTATATTATGACAGACCAGCTAGTTCTACTGTCTCTATTATACTATGACAGACCAGCTAGATCTACTGTCTCTATTGTATTAAGAGAGACCAGCTAGATCTACTGTCTCTATTATGTTATTACAGACCAGCTTGATCTACTGTCTCTATTATAATATGACAGACCAGCTAGATCTACTGTCTCTATTATATTATGACAGACCAGCTAGATCTACTGTCTCTATTATAATATGACAGACCAGCTAGATCTACTGTCTCTATTATATTATGACAGACCAGCTACATCTACTGTGTCTGTTATATTATGACATACCAGCTAGATCTACTGTCTCTATTATATTATGACAGACCAGCTAGATCTACTGTCTCTATTATAAGATGACATACCAGCTAGATCTACTGTCTCTATTATAATATGACAGACCAGCTAGATCTACTGTCTCTATTATATTATGACAGACCAGCTAGAATACTGTCTCTATTATACTATGACAGACCAGGTAGATCTACTGTCTCTATTATATTATGACAGACCAGCTAGATCTACTGTCTCTATTATTATTATGACAGACCAGCAAGATCTACTGTCTCTATTATAAGATGACATACCAGCTAGATTTACTGTCTCTATTATAATATGACAGACCAGCTAGATCTACGGTCTCTATTATAAGATGACATACCAGCTAGATCTACTGTCTCTGTTATATTATGACAGACCAGCTAGGAATACTGTCTCTATTATAATATGACAGACCAGGTAGATCTACTGTCTCTATTATATTATGACAGACCAGCTAGATCTACTGTCTCTATTATAATATGACAGACCATCTAGATCTACTGTCTCTATTATAATATGACAGACCAGCTAGATCTAGTGTCTCTATTATATTATGACAGACCAGCTAGATCTACTCTCTCTATTATAAGATGACATACCAGCTAGATCTACTGTCTCTATTATAATATGACAGACCAGGTAGATCTACTGTCTCTATTATATTATGACAGACCAGCAAGATCTACTGTCTCTATTGTATTATGACAGACCAGGTAGATCTACTGTCTCTATTATATTATGACAGACCAGCTAGATCTACTGTCTCTATTATATTATGACAGACCAGCTAGATCTACTGTCTCTATTATAATATGACAGACCAGCTAGATCTACTGTCTCTATTATATTATTACAGACCAGCTAGATCTACTGTCTCTATTATAATATGACAGACCAGCTAGACCTACTGTCACTATTATAATATGACAGACCAGCTCGATCTACTGTCTCTATTATATTATGACAGACCAGCTAGATCTACTGTCTCTATTATATTATTACAGACCAGCTAGATCTACTGTCTCTATTATAATATGACAGACCAGCTAGATCTACTGTCTCTATTATATTATGACAGACCAGCTAGATCTACTGTCTCTATTATAATATGACAGACCAGCTAGATCTACTGTCTCTATTATAAGATGACATACCAGCTAGATCTACTGTCTTCTTTATAATATGACAGGCCAGCTAGATATACTGTCTCTATTATAATATGACAGACCAGGTAGATCTACTCATTCTATTATAAAATGACAGACCAGTGAGATGTACTGTCGCTATTATATTATGCCAGACCAGCTAGATCTAATGTCTCTATTATAATATGACAGACCAGCTAGACCTACTGTCACTATTATAATATGACAGACCAGCTCGATCTACTGTCTCTATTATAGAGCAGCTAGATCAACTGTCTCTATTATATTATGAAAGAACAGTTAGATCGACTGTCTCTATTATAAGATGACATACCAGCTAGATCTACTGTCTTCATTATAATATGACAGACCAGCTAGATCTTCTGTCTCTATTATATTATGACAGACCAGCTAGATCTACTGTCTCTATTATATTATGACAGACCAGCTAGATCTACTGTCTCTATTATACTATGACAGACCAGCTAGATCTACTGTCTCTATTATGTTATTACAGACCAGCTAGATCTACTGTCTCTATTATAATATGACAGACCAGCTAGATCTACTGTCTCTATTATAATATGACAGACCAGGTAGATCTACTCATTCTATTATAATATGACAGACCAGCTAGATCTATTGTCTCTATTATAAGATGACATACCAGCTAGATCTACTGTCTCTATTATAATATGACAGACCAGCTAGACCTACTGTCACTATTATAATATGACAGACCAGCTCGATCTACTGTCTCTATTATACTATGACAGACCAGCTAGATTTACTGTCTCTATTGTATGAAGAGAGACCAGCTAGATCTGCTGTCTCTATTATGTTATTACAGACCAGCTAGATCTACTGTCTCTATTATAATATGACAGACCAGCTAGATCTACTGTCTCTATTATAATATGACAGACCAGCTAGATCTACTGTCTCTATTATAAGATGACATACCAGCTAGATCTACTGTCTCTATTATAAGATGACATACCAGCTAGATCTACTGTCTCTATTATAAGATGACATACCAGCTAGATCTACTGTCTCTATTATAATATGACAGACCAGCTAGACCTACTGTCACTATTATAATATGACAGACCAGCTAGATCTACTGACTCTATTATACTATGACAGACCAGCTAGATCTACTGTCTCTATTATATTATGACAGACCAGCTAGATCTACTGTCTCTATTATATTATGACAGACCAGCTAGATCTACTGTCTCTATTATAATATGACAGACCAGCTAGATCTACTGTCTCTATTATAATATGACAGACCAGCTAGATCTACTGTCTCTATTATAATATGACAGACCAGCAAGATCTACTGTCTCTATTATAATATGACAGACCAGCTAGATCTACTGTCTCTATTATATGATGACATACCAGCTAGATCTACTGTCTCTATTATAATATGACAGACCAGCTAGACCTACTGTCATTATTATAATATGACAGACCAGCTCGATCTATTGTCTCTATTATATTATGACAGACCAGCTAGTTCTACTGTCTCTATTATACTATGACAGACCAGCTCGATCAACTGTTTCTATTATATTAAGACAGACCATCTAGATCTACCGTCTCGATTATAATATGACCAACCAGCTAGATCAACTGTCTCTATTATAATATGACAGACCAGCTGGATCTACTGTCTCTATTATATTATGACAGAGCAGCTAGATCAACTGTCTCTATTATATTATGACAGAACAGTTAGATCGACTGTCTCTATTATAAGATGACATACCAGCTAGATCTACTGTTTCTATTATATTAAGACAGACCATCTAGATCTACCGTCTCGATTATAATATGACCAACCAGCTAGATCAACTGTCTCTATTATAATATGACAGACCAGCTGGATCTACTGTCTCTATTATATTATGACAGAGCAGCTAGATCAACTGTCTCTATTATATTATGACAGAACAGTTAGATCGACTGTCTCTATTATAAGATGACATACCAGCTAGATCTACTGTCTTCATTATAATATGACAGACCAGCTAGATCTACTGTCTCTATTATATTATGACAGACCAGCTAGATCTACTGTCTCTATTATATTATGACAGACCAGCTAGATCTACTGTCTCTATTATAATATGACAGACCAGCTAGATCTACTGTCTCTATTATAATATGACAGACCAGCTAGATCTACTGTCTCTATTATATTATGACAGACCAGCTAGATCTACTGTCTCTATTATAATATGACAGACCAGCTAGATCAACTGTCTCTATTATAATATGACAGACCAGCTAGATCTACTGTCTCTATTATATTATGACAGACCAGCTAGATCTACTGTCTCTATTATACTATGACAGACCAGCTAGATCTACTGTCTCTATTATATTATGACAGACCAGCTAGATCTACTGTCTCTATTATAATATGACAGACCAGCTAGATCTACTGTCTCTATTATAATATGACAGACCAGGTAGATCTACTCTCTCTATTATAATATGACAGACCAGCTAGATCTATTGTCTCTATTATAAGATGACATACCAGCTAGATCTACTGTCTCTATTATAATATGACAGACCAGCTAGATCTACTGTCACTATTATAATATGACAGACCAGCTAGATCTACTGTCTCTATTATATTATGACAGACCAGCTAGTTCTACTGTCTCTATTATACTATGACAGACCAGCTAGATCTTACTGTCTCTATTGTATTAAGACAGACCAGCTAGATCTACTGTCTCTATTATAATATTACAGACCAGCTAGATCTACTGTCTCTATTATAATATGACAGACCAGCTAGATCTACTGTCTCTATTATAACATGACATACCAGCTAGATCTACTGTCTCTATTATAATATGACAGACCAGCTAGATCTACTGTCTCTATTATAAGATGACAGACCAGCTAGATCTACTGTCTCTATTATAAGATGACATACCAGCTAGATCTACTGTCTCTATTATAATATGACAGACCAGCTAGACCTACTGTCTCTATTATAATATGACAGACCAGCTAGATCTACTGTCTCTATTATACTATGACAGACCAGCTAGATCTACTGTCTCTATTATATTATGACAGACCAGCTAGATCTACTGTCTCTATTATAATATGACAGACCAGCTAGATCTACTGTCTCTATTATAATATGACAGACCAGCTAGATCTACTGTCTCTATTATAAGATGACATACCAGCTAGATCTACTGTCTCTATTATAATATGACAGACCAGCAAGATCTACTGTCTCTATTATAATATGACAGACCAGCTAGATCTACTGTCTCTATTATATGATGACATACCAGCTAGATCTACTGTCTCTATTATAATATGACAGACCAGCTAGACCTACTGTCTCATTATTATAATATGACAGACCAGCTAGATCTACTGTCTCTATTATATTATGACAGACCAGCTAGTTCTACTGTCTCTATTATACTATGACAGACCAGCTCGATCTACTGTTTCTATTATATTAAGACAGACCAGCTAGATCTACCGTCTCTATTATAATATGACAGACCAGCTAGATCAACTGTCTCTATTATAATATGACAGACCAGCTAGATCTACTGTCTCTATTATATTATGACAGAGCAGCTAGATCATCTGTCTCTATTATATTATGACAGAACAGCTAGATTGACTGTCTCTATTATAGGATGACAGACCAGCTAGATCTACTGTCTTCATTATAATATGACAGACCAGCTAGATCTACTGTCTCTATTATATTATGACAGACCAGCTAGATCTACTGTCTCTATTATAATATGACAGACCAGCTAGATCTACTGTCTCTATTATAATATGACAGACCAGCTAGATCTACTGTCTCTATTATAATATAACAGACCAGCTAGATCTACTGTCTCTATTATAAGATGACATACCAGCTAGATCTACTGTCTCTATTAAAATATGACAGACCAGGTAGATCTACTGTCTCTGTTATATTATGACAGACCAGCTAGGAGTACTGTCTCTATTATACTATGACAGACCAGGTAGATCTACTGTCTCTATTATATTATGACAGACCAGCTAGATCAACTGTTTCTATTATATTAAGACCGACCAGCTAGATCAACTGTCTCTCTTATAATATGACAGACCAGCTAGATCTACTGTCTCTATTATATTATGACAGAGCAGCTAGATCAACTGTCTCTATTATATTATGACAGAACAGCTAGATCGACTGTCTCTATTATGAGATGACATACCAGCTAGATCTACTGTCTCTATTATAAGATGACAGACCAGCTAGATCTACTGTCTTCATTATAATATGACAGACCAGCTAGATCTTCTGTCTCTATTATATTATGACAGACCAGCTAGATCTACTGTCTCTATTATATTATGACAGACCAGCTAGATCTACTGTCTCTATTATACTATGACAGACCAGCTAGATCTACTGTCTCTATTATATTAAGACAGACCAGCTAGATCTACTGTCTCTATTATAATATGACAGACCAGCTAGATCTACTGTCTCTATTATAATATGACAGACCAGCTAGATCTACTGTCTCTATTATAACATGACATACCAGCTAGATCTACTGTCTCTATTATAATATGACAGACCAGCAAGATCTACTGTCTCTATTATAAGATGACAGACCAGCTAGATCTACTGTCTCTATTATAAGATGACATACCAGCTAGATCTACTGTCTCTATTATAATATGACAGACCAGCTAGACCTACTGTCACTATTATAATATGACAGACCAGCTAGATCTACTGTCTCTATTATACTATGACAGACCAGCTAGATCTACTGTCTCTATTATATTAAGAGACCAGCTAGATCTACTGTCTCTATTATAATATTACAGACCAGCTAGATCTACTGTCTCTATTATAATATGACAGACCAGCTAGATCTACTGTCTCTATTATAAGATGACATACCAGCTAGATCTACTGTCTCTATTATAATATGACAGACCAGCAAGATCTACTGTCTCTATTATAATATGACAGACCAGCTAGATCTACTGTCTCTATTATATGATGACAGACCAGCTAGATCTACTGTCTCTATTATAATATGACAGACCAGCTAGATCTACTGTCTCTATTATATTATGACAGACCAGCTAGATCTATTGTCTCTATTATATTATGACAGATTAGCTAGATCTACTATCTCTATTATAATATGACAGACCAGCTAGATCTACTGTGTCTATTATATTTTGACAACCCAGCAAGATCTACTGCATCTATTATAAAATGACTGACCAGCCAGATCTACTGTCTCTATTATAATATGACAGACGAGCTAGATCTACTGTCTCTATTATATTATGACATACCAGCTAGATCTCCTGTCTCTTTTATATTATGACAGAACAGCCAGATCTACTGTCTCTATTATATTATGACAGACCAGCTAGATCTATTGTCTCTATTATATTATGACAGACCAGCTAGATCTACTGTCTCTATTATATTATGACAGACCAGCTAGATCTACTGTCTCTATTATAATATGACAGACCAGCTAGATCTACTGTCTCTATTATAATATGACAGACCAGCTAGATCTACTGTCTCTATTATATTATGACAGACCAGCTAGATCTACTGTCTCTATTATAAGATAACATACCAGCTAGATCTACTGTCTCTATTATAATATGACAGACCAGCTAGATCTACTGTCTCTATTATATTATGACAGACCAGCTAGAATACTGTCTCTATTATACTATGACAGAACAGGTAGATCTACTGTCTCTATTATATTATGACAGACCAGCTAGATCTACTGTCTCTATTATATTATGACAGACCAGCTAGATCTACTGTCTCTATTATAATATGACAACCAGCTAGATCTACTGTCTCTATTATAATATGACAGACCAGCTAGATCTACTGTCTCTATTATATTATGACAGACCAGCTAGATCTACTGTCTCTATTATATTATGACAGACCAGCTAGATCTACTGTCTCTATTATAAGATGACATACCAGCTAGATCTACTGTCTTCATTATAATATGACAGACCAGCTAGATCTTCTGTCGCTATTATATTATGACAGACCAGCTAGATCTACTGTCTCTATTATATTATGACAGACCAGCTAGTTCTACTGTCTCTATTATACTATGACAGACCAGCTAGATCTACTGTCTCTATTATGTTATTACAGACCAGCTAGATCTACTGTCTCTATTATAATATGACAGACCAGCTAGATCTACTGTCTCTATTATAATATGACAGACCAGGTAGATCTACTCATTCTATTATAATATGACAGACCAGCTAGATCTATTGTCTCTATTATAAGATGACATACCAGCTAGATCTACTGTCTCTATTATAATATGACAGACCAGCTAGATCTACTGTCTCTATTATAATATGACAGACCAGCTAGATCTACTGTCTCTATTATATTATGACAGACCAGCTAGATCTACTGTCTCTATTATACTATGACAGACCAGCTAGATCTTACTGTCTCTACTATATTAAGACAGACCAGCTAGATCTACTGTCTCTATTATATGTTATGACAGACCAGCTAGATCTACTGTCTCTATTATAATATGACAGACCAGCTAGATCTACTGTCTCTATTATAAGATGACAGACCAGCTAGATCTAATGTCTCTATTATAAGATGACATACCAGCTAGATCTACTGTCTCTATTATAATATGACAGACCAGCTAGATCTACTGTCACTATTATAATATGACAGACCAGCTAGATCTACTGTCTCTATTATAACATGACAGACCAGCTAGATCTACTGTCTCTATTATAATATGACAGACCAGCAAGATCTACTGTCTCTATTATAAGATGACATACCAGCTAGATCTACTGTCTCTATTATAAGATGACATACCAGCTAGATCTACTGTCTCTATTATAATATGACAGACCAGCTAGATCTACTGTCACTATTATAATATGACAGACCAGCTAGATCTACTGTCTCTATTATAATATGACAGACCAGCTAGATCTACTGTCTCTATTATAAGATGACATACCAGCTAGATCTACTGTCTCTATTATAATATGACAGACCAGCAAGATCTACTGTCTCTATTATAAGATGACATAACAGCTAGATCTACTGTCTCTATTATAAGATGACATACCAGCTAGATCTACTGTCTCTATTATAATATGACAGACCAGCTAGACCTACTGTCTCTATTATAATATGATATACGAGCTCGATCTACTGTCTCTATTATATTATGACAGACCAGCTCGATCAACTGTTTCTATTATATTAAGACAGACCAGCTAGATCTACTGTCTCTTTTGTACTATGACATACCAGCTAGATCTACTGTCTCGATTATAATATGACCAACCAGCTAGATCAACTGTCTCTCTTATAATATGACAGACCAGCTAGATCTACTGTCTCTATTATATTATGACAGACCAGCTAGATCGACTGTCTCTATTATAAGATGACATACCAGCTAGATCTACTGTCTTCATTATAATATGACAGGCCAGCTAGATCTTCTGTCTATTATACTATGACAGACCAGCTAGATCTACTGTCTCTATTATGTTATGACAGACCAGCTAGATCTACTGTCTCTATTATAATATGACAGACCAGGTAGATCTACTGTCTCTATTATAATATGACAGACCAGCTAGATCTACTGTCTCTATTATAAGATGACATACCAGCTAGATCTACTGTCTCTATTATAATATGACAGACCAGCTAGACCTACTGTCACTATAATAATATGACAGACCAGCTAGATCTACTGTCTCTATTATATTATGACAGACCAGCTAGATCTACTGTCTCTATTATACTATGACAGACCAGCTAGATTTACTGTCTCTATTATATTATGACAGACCAGCTAGATCTACTGTCTCTATTATAATATGACAGACCAGCTAGATCTACTGTCTCTATTATAATATGACAGACCAGCTAGATCTACTGTCTCTATTATATTATGACAGACCAGCTAGATCTACTGTCTCTATTATAATATGACAGACCAGCAAGATCTACTGTCTCTATTATAAGATGACATACCAGCTAGATCTACTGTCTCTATTATAAGATGACATACCAGCTAGATCTACTGTCTCTATTATAATATGACAGACCAGCTAGACCTACTGTCACTATTATAATATGACAGACCAGCTAGATCTACTGTCTCTATTATAACATGACATACCAGCTAGATCTACTGTCTCTATTATAATATGACAGACCAGCAAGATCTACTGTCTCTATTATAAGATGACATACCAGCTAGATCTAATGTCTCTATTATAAGATGACATACCAGCTAGATCTACTGTCTCTATTATAATATGACAGACCAGCTAGACCTACTGTCACTATTATAAGATGACAGACCATCTAGATCTACTGTCTGTATTATAATATGACAGACCAGCTAGATCTACTGTCTCTATTATACCATGACATACCAGCTAGATCTACTGTCTCTATTATTATATGACAGACCAGCAAGATCTACTGTCTCTATTATAAGATGACATACCAGCTAGATCTACTGTCTCTATTATAAGATGACATACCAGCTAGATCTACTGTCTCTATTATAATATGACAGACCAGCTAGACCTACTGTCACTATTATAATATGACAGACCAGCTAGATCTACTGTCTCTATTATATTATGACAGACCAGCTAGATCTACTGTCTCTATTATACTATGACAGACCAGCTAGATCTACTGTCTCTATTATATTAAGACAGACCAGCTAGATCTACTGTCTCTATTATAATATGACCAGACCAGCTAGATCAACTGTCTCTATTATAATATGACAGACCAGCTAGATCTACTGTCTCTATTATATTATGACAGACCAGCTAGATCTACTGTCTCTATTATATTATGACAGACCAGCTAGATCTACTGTCTCTATTATAGGATGACATACCAGCTAGATCTACTATCTTCATTATAATATGACAGACCAGCTAGATCTACTGTCTCTATTATATTATGACAGACCAGCTAGATCTACTGTCTCTATTATAATATGACAGACCAGCTAGATCTACTGTCTCTATTATAATATGACAGACCAGCTAGATCTACTGTCTCTATTATAATATGACAGACCAGCTAGATCTACTGTCTCTTTTATACTATGACATACCAGCTAGATCTACTGTCTCTATTGTATATATGACAGACCAGGTAGATCTACTGTTCTATTATAATATGACAGACCAGCTAGATGTACTGTCTCTATTATATTATGACAGACCAGCTAGATCTACTGTCTCTATTATAATATGACAGACCATCTAGATCTACTGTCTCTATTATAATATGACAGACCAGCTAGATCTACTGTCGCTTTTATACTATGACAGACCAGCTAGATCTACTGTCTCTATTATAATATGACAGACCAGGTAGATCTACTCATGCTATTATAATATGACAGACCAGCTAGATGTACTGTCTCTATTATATTATGACAGACCAGCTAGATCTACTGTCTCTATTATAATATGACAGACCAGTTAGATCTACTGTCTCTATTATATTATGACAGACCAGCTAGATCTACGGTCTCTATTATAAGATAACATACCAGCTAGATCTACTGTCTCTATTAAAATATGACAGACCAGGTAGATCTACTGTCTCTATTATATTATGACAGACCAGCAAGATCTACTGTCTCTATTGTATTATGACAGACCAGCTAGATCTACTGTCGCTTTTGTACTATGACATACCAGCTAGATCTACTGTCTCTATTATAATATGACAGGCCAGATAGATATACTGTCTCTATTATAAGATGACATACCAGCTAGATCTACTGTCTCTATTATAATATGACAGACCAGCTAGACCTACTGTCACTATTATAATATGACAGACCAGCTCGATCTACTGTCTCTATTATACTATGACAGACCAGCTAGATCTACTGTCTCTATTGTATTAAGAGAGACCAGCTAGATCTACTGTCTCTATTATGTTATTACAGACCAGCTAGATCTACTGTCTCTATTATAATATGACAGACCAGCTAGATCTACTGTCTCTATTATAAGATGACATACCAGCTAGATCTACTGTCTCTATTATAATATGACAGACCAGCAAGATCTACTGTCTCTATTATAATATGACAGACCAGCTAGATCTACTGTCTCTATTATATGATGACATACCAGCTAGATCTACTGTCTCTATTATAATATGACAGACCAGCTAGACCTACTGTCTTATTATAATATGACAGACCAGCTAGATCTACTGTCTCTATTATATTATGACAGACCAGCTAGATCTACTGTCTCTATTATACTATGACAGACCAGCTAGATCTACTGTTTCTATTATATTAAGACAGACCAGCTAGATCTACTGTCTCTATTATAATATGACAACCAGCTAGATCTACTGTCTCTATTATAATATGACAGACCAGCTAGATCTACTGTCTCTATTATATTATGACAGAGCAGCTAGATCATCTGTCTCTATTATATTATGACAGAACAGCTAGATCGACTGTCTCTATTATAGGATGACATACCAGCTAGATCTACTGTCTTCATTATAATATGACAGACCAGCTAGATCTACTGTCTCTATTATATTATGACAGACCAGCTAGATCTACTGTCTCTATTATAATATGACAGACCAGCTAGATCTACTGTCTCTATTATAATATGACAGACCAGCTAGATCTACTGTCTCTATTATATTATGACAGACCAGCTAGATCTACTGTCTCTATTATAAGATAACATACCAGCTAGATCTACTGTCTCTATTATAATATGACAGACCAGGTAGATCTACTGTCTCTATTATATTATGACAGACCAGCTAGAATACTGTCTCTATTATACTATGACAGACCAGGTAGATCTACTGTCTCTATTATAATATGACAGACCAGCAAGATCTACTGTCTCTATTATAATATGACAGACCAGCAAGATCTACTGTCTCTATTATAAGATGACATACCAGCTAGATCTACTGTCTCTATTATAATATGACAGACCAGCTAGATCTACTGTCTCTATTATATTATGACAGACCAGCTAGATCTACTGTCTCTATTATAAGATGACATACCAGCTAGATCTACTGTCTCTATTATAATATGACAGACCAGCTAGATCTACTGTCTCTATTATAATATGACAGACCAGCAAGATCTACTGTCTCTATTATAATATGACAGACCAGCAAGATCTACTGTCTCTATTATAAGATGACATACCAGCTAGATCTACTGTCTCTATTATAATATGACAGACCAGCTAGATCTACTGTCTCTGTTATATTATGACAGACCAGCTAGAATACTGTCTCTATTATACTATGACAGACCACCAGGTAGATCTACTGTCTCTATTATAATATGACAGACCAGCAAGATCTACTGTCTCTATTATAATATGACAGACCAGCAAGATCTACTGTCTCTATTATAAGATGACATACCAGCTAGATCTACTGTCTCTATTATATTATGACAGACCAGCTAGATCTACTGTCTTTATTATAATTTGACAGACCAGCTAGATCTACTGTCTCTATTATAAGATGACATACCAGCTAGATCTACTGTCTCTATAATAAGATGACAGACCAGCTAGATCTACTGTCTCTATTATATTATGACAGACCAGCTAGATCTACTGTCTCTATTATAATATGACAGACCAGCTAGATCTACTGTCTCTATTATATTATGACAGACCAGCTAGATCTACTGTCTCTATTGTAATATGACAGACCAGGTAGATCTACTCATTCTATTATAATATGACAGACCAGCGAGATGTACTGTCGCTATTATATTATGACAGACCAGCTAGATCTACTGTCTCTATTATAATATGACAGACCATCTAGATCTACTGTCTCTATTATAATATGACAGACCAGCTAGATCTACTGTCGCTTTTGTACTATGACATACCAGCTAGATCTAATGTCTCTATTATAAGATGACATACCAGCTAGATCTACTGTCTCTATTATAATATGACAGACCAGCTAGACCTACTGTCACTATTATAATATGACAGACCAGCTAGATCTACTGTCTCTATTATAACATGACATACCAGCTAGATCTACTGTCTCTGTTATAATATGACAGACCAGCAAGATCTACTGTCTCTATTATAAGATGACATACCAGCTAGATCTAATGTCTCTATTATAAGATGACATACCAGCTAGATCTACTGTCTCTATTATAATATGACAGACCAGCTAGACCTACTGTCACTATTATAAGATGACAGACCATCTAGATCTACTGTCTGTATTATAATATGACAGACCAGCTAGATCTACTGTCTCTATTATACCATGACATACCAGCTAGATCTACTGTCTCTATTATTATATGACAGACCAGCAAGATCTACTGTCTCTATTATAAGATGACATAACAGCTAGATCTACTGTCTCTATTATAAGATGACATACCAGCTAGATCTACTGTCTCTATTATAATATGACAGACCAGCTAGACCTACTGTCACTATTATAATATGACAGACCAGCTCGATCTACTGTCTCTATTATATTATGACAGACCAGCTAGTTCTACTGTCTCTATTATACTATGACAGACCAGCTCGATCAACTGTTTCTATTATATTAAGACAGACCAGCTAGATCTACTGTCTCTTTTGTACTATGACATACCAGCTAGATCTACTGTCTCGATTATAATATGACCAACCAGCTAGATCAACTGTCTCTCTTAAATTATGACAGACCAGCTAGATCTACTGTCTCTATTATATTATGACAGACCAGCTAGATCGACTGTCTCTATTATGAGATGACATACCAGCTAGATCTACTGTCTTCATTATAATATGACAGGCCAGCTAGATATACTGTCTCTATTATAATATGACAGGCCAGCTAGATCTACTGTCTCTATTATAATATAACAGACCAGCTCTAGATCTACTGTCTGTATTATAAGATGACATACCAGCTAGATCTACTGTCTCTATTATAATATGACAGACCAGCTAGATCTACTGTCGCTTTTGTACTATGACATACCAGCTAGATCTACTGTCTCTATTGTAATATGACAGACCAGGTAGATCTACTCATTCTATTATAATATGACAGACCAGCGAGATGTACTGTCACTATTATATTATGACAGACCAGCTAGATCTACTGTCTCTATTATAATATGACAGACCAGCTAGATCTACTGTCTCTATTATAATATGACAGACCAGCTAGATCTACTGTCTCTGTTATAATATGACAGACCAGCTAGATCTACTGTCTCTATTATAATATGACAGACCAGCTAGATCTACTGTCTGCTATTATAATATGACAGACCAGCTAGATCTACTGTCTCTATTATATTATGACAGACCAGCTAGATCTACTGTCTCTATTATAATATGACAGACCAGTTAGATCTACTGTCTCTATTATATTATGACAGACCAGCTAGATCTACTGTCTCTATTATAAGATGACATACCAGCTAGATCTACTGTCTCTATTAAAATATGACAGACCAGGTAGATCTACTGTCTCTATTATATTATGACAGACCAGCAAGATCTACTGTCTCTATTATATTATGACAGACCAGCTAGATCTACTGTCGCTTTTATACTATGACATACCAGCTAGATCTACTGTCTCTATTATAATATGACAGGCCAGATAGATATACTGTCTCTATTATAAGATGACATACCAGCTAGATCTACTGTCTCTATTATAATATGACAGACCAGCTAGACCTACTGTCACTATTATAATATGACAGACCAGCTCGATCTACTGTCTCTATTATACTATGACAGACCAGCTAGATCTACTGTCTCTATTGTATTAAGAGACAGACCAGCTAGATCTACTGTCTCTATTATGTTATTACAGACCAGCTAGATCTACTGTCTCTATTATAATATGACAGACCAGCTAGATCTACTGTCTCTATTATAAGATGACATACCAGCTAGATCTACTGTCTCTATTATAATATGACAGACCAGCAAGATCTACTGTCTCTATTATAATATGACAGACCAGCTAGATCTATTGTCTCTATTATATGATGACATACCAGCTATATCTACTGTCTCTATTATAATATGACAGACCAGCTAGACCTACTGACATTATTATAATATGACAGACCAGCTCGATCTACTGTCTCTATTATATTATGACAGACCAGCTAGTTCTACTGTCTCTATTATACTATGACAGACCAGCTCGATCAACTGTTTCTATTATATTAAGACAGACCAGCTAGATCTACCGTCTCGATTATAATATGACCAACCAGCTAGATCAACTGTCTCTATTATAATATGACAGACCAGCTAGATCTACTGTCTCTATTATATTATGACAGAGCAGCTAGATCATCTGTCTCTATTATATTATGACAGAACAGCTAGATCGACTGTCTCTATTATAGGATGACATACCAGCTAGATCTACTGTCTTCATTATAATATGACAGACCAGCTAGATCTACTGTCGCTATTATATTATGACAGACCAGCTAGATCTACTGTCTCTATTATAATATGACAGACCATCTAGATCTACTGTCTCTATTATAATATGACAGACCAGCTAGATCTACTGTCTCTATTATATTATGACAGACCAGCTAGATCTACGGTCTCTATTATAAGATAACATACCAGCTAGATCTACTGTCTCTATTAAAATATGACAGACCAGGTAGATCTACTGTCTCTGTTATATTATGACAGACCAGCTAGGAATACTGTCTCTATTATACTATGACAGACCAGGTAGATCTACTGTCTCTATTATAATATGACAGACCAGCAAGATCTACTGTCTCTATTATAATATGACAGACCAGCAAGATCTACTGTCTCTATTATAAGATGACATACCAGCTAGATCTACTGTCTCTATTATAATATGACAGACCAGCTAGATCTACTGTCTCTATTATATTATGACAGACCAGCTAGATCTACTGTCTCTATTATAAGATGACATACCAGCTAGATCTACTGTCTCTATTATAATATGACAGACCAGCTAGATCTACTGTCTCTATTATAATATGACAGACCAGCAAGATCTACTGTCTCTATTATAATATGACAGACCAGCAAGATCTACTGTCTCTATTATAAGATGACATACCAGCTAGATCTACTGTCTCTATTATAATATGACAGACCAGCTAGATCTACTGTCTCCGTTATATTATGACAGACCAGCTAGGAATACTGTCTCTATTATACTATGACAGACCAGCTAGATCTACTGTCTCTATTATAATATGACAGACCAGCAAGATCTACTGTCTCTATTATAATATGACAGACCAGCAAGATCTACTGTCTCTATTATAAGATGACATACCAGCTAGATCTACTGTCGCTATTATCTTATGACAGACCAGCTAGATCTACTGTCTTTATTATAATTTGACAGACCAGCTAGAGTGACTGTCTCTATTATAAGATGACATACCAGCTAGATCTACTGTCTCTATAATAAGATGACAGACCAGCTAGATCTACTATCTCTATTATATTATGACAGACCAGCTAGATCTACTGTCTCTATTATAATATGACAGACCAGCTAGATCTACTGTCGCTATTATATTATGACAGACCAGCTAGATCTACTGTCTCTATTGTAATATGACAGACCAGGTAGATCTACTCATTCTATTATAATATGACAGACCAGCGAGATGTACTGTCGCTATTATATTATGACAGACCAGCTAGATCTACTGTCTCTATTATAATATGACAGACCATCTAGATCTACTGTCTCTATTATAATATGACAGACCAGCTAGATCTACTGTCGCTTTTGTACTATGACATACCAGCTAGATCTACTGTCTCTATTGTAATATGACAGACCAGGTAGATCTACTCATGCTATTATAATATGACAGACCAGCGAGATGTACTGTCGCTATTATATTATGACAGACCAGCTAGATCTACTGTCTCTATTATAATATGACAGACCAGTTAGATCTACTGTCTCTATTATATTATGACAGACCAGCTAGATCTACTGTCGCTTTTGTACTATGACATACCAGCTAGATCTACTGTCTCTATTATAATATGACAGGCCAGATAGATATACTGTCTCTATTATAAGATGACATACCAGCTAGATCTACTGTCTCTATTATAATATGACAGACCAGCTAGACCTACTGTCACTATTATAATATGACAGACCAGCTCGATCTACTGTCTCTATTATACTATGACAGACCAGCTAGATCTACTGTCTCTATTGTATTAAGAGAGACCAGCTAGATCTACTGTCTCTATTATGTTATTACAGACCAGCTAGATCTACTGTCTCTATTATAATATGACAGACCAGCTAGATCTACTGTCTCTATTATAAGATGACATACCAGCTAGATCTACTGTCTCTATTATAATATGACAGACCAGCAAGATCTACTGTCTCTATTATAATATGACAGACCAGCTAGATCTATTGTCTCTATTATATGATGACATACCAGCTATATCTACTGTCTCTATTATAATATGACAGACCAGCTAGACCTACTGACATTATTATAATATGACAGACCAGCTCGATCTACTGTCTCTATTATATTATGACAGACCAGCTAGTTCTACTGTCTCTATTATACTATGACAGACCAGCTCGATCAACTGTTTCTATTATATTAAGACAGACCAGCTAGATCTACCGTCTCTATTATAATATGACCAACCAGCTAGATCAACTGTCTCTATTATAATATGACAGACCAGCTAGATCTACTGCCTCTATTATATTATGACAGAGCAGCTAGATCATCTGTCTCTATTATATTATGACAGAACAGCTAGATCTACTGTCTCTATTATAGGATGACATACCAGCTAGATCTACTGTCTTCATTATAATATGACAGACCAGCTAGATCTACTGTCGCTATTATATTATGACAGACCAGCTAGATCTACTGTCTCTATTATAATATGACAGACCATCTAGATCTACTGTCTCTATTATAATATGACAGACCAGCTAGATCTACTGTCTCTATTATATTATGACAGACCAGCTAGATCTACTGTCTCTATTATAAGATAACATACCAGCTAGATCTACTGTCTCTATTAAAATATGACAGACCAGGTAGATCTACTGTCTCTGTTATATTATGACAGACCAGCTAGAATACTGTCTCTATTATACTATGACAGACCAGGTAGATCTACTGTCTCTATTATAATATGACAGACCAGCAAGATCTACTGTCTCTATTATAATATGACAGACCAGCAAGATCTACTGTCTCTATTATAAGATGACATACCAGCTAGATCTACTGTCTCTATTATAATACGACAGACCAGCTAGATCTACTGTCTCTATTATATTATGACAGACCAGCTAGATCTACTGTCTCTATTATAAGATGACATACCAGCTAGATCTACTGTCTCTATTATAATATGACAGACCAGCTAGATCTACTGTCTCTATTATAATATGACAGACCAGCAAGATCTACTGTCTCTATTATAATATGACAGACCAGCAAGATCTACTGTCTCTATTATAAGATGACATACCAGCTAGATCTACTGTCTCTATTATAATATGACAGACCAGCTAGATCTACTGTCTCTGTTATATTATGACAGACCAGCTAGGAATACTGTCTCTATTATACTATGACAGACCACCAGGTAGATCTACTGTCTCTATTATAATATGACAGACCAGCAAGATCTACTGTCTCTATTATAATATGACAGACCAGCAAGATCTACTGTCTCTATTATAAGATGACATACCAGCTAGATCTACTGTCGCTATTATCTTATGACAGACCAGCTAGATCTACTGTCTTTATTATAATTTGACAGACCAGCTAGAGTGACTGTCTCTATTATAAGATGACATACCAGCTAGATCTACTGTCTCTATAATAAGATGACAGACCAGCTAGATCTACTATCTCTATTATATTATGACAGACCAGCTAGATCTACTGTCTCTATTATAATATGACAGACCAGCTAGATCTACTGTCGCTATTATATTATGACAGACCAGCTAGATCTACTGTCTTTATTATAATTTGACAGACCAGCTAGAGTGACTGTCTCTATTATAAGATGACATACCAGCTAGATCTACTGTCTCTATTATAATATGACAGACCAGCTGGATCTACTGGCTCTATTATATAATGACAGACCAGCTAGATCTACTGTCTCTATTATGTTATGACAGACCAGCTAGATCTACTGTCTCTATTATTATATGACAGACCATCTAGATCTACTGTCTCTATTATAATATGACAGACAAGCTAGATCTACTGTCTCTATTATATTATGACAGACCAGCTAGATCTACTGTCTCTATTATAATATGACAGACCAGCTAGATCTACTGTCTCTATTATTAGATGACATACCAGCTAGATCTACTGTCGCTATTATATTATGACAGACCAGCTAGATCTACTGTCTTTATTATAATTTGACAGACCAGCTAGATCGACTGTCTCTATTATAAGATTACATACCAGCTAGATCTACTGTCTCTATTATAATATGACAGACCAGCTAGATCTACTGTCTCTATTATAAGATGACATACCAGCTAGATCTACTGTCTCTATTATAAGATGACATACCAGCTAGATCTACTGTCGCTATTATATGATGACAGACCAGCTAGATCTACTTTCTTTATTATAATTTGACAGACCAGCTAGATCGACTGTCTCTATTATAATATGACATACCAGCTAGATCTACTGTCTCTATTATAATATGACAT
This sequence comes from Oncorhynchus keta, assembly GCF_023373465.1. Taxonomy (NCBI): domain Eukaryota; kingdom Metazoa; phylum Chordata; class Actinopteri; order Salmoniformes; family Salmonidae; genus Oncorhynchus; species Oncorhynchus keta. The sequence continues at coordinate 34,320 of NW_026283418.1, read as the reverse complement.
ACCAGCTAGATCTACTGTCTCTATTATAAGATGACAGACCAGCTAGATCTACTGTCTCTATTATAATATGACAGACCAGCTCGATCTACTGTCTCTATTATAAGATTACATACCAGCTAGATCTACTGTCTCTATTATAACATGACAGACCAGCTGGATCTACTGTCTCTATTACGTTATGACAGACCAGCTAGATCTACTCTCTATTATAATATGACAGAACATCTAGATCTACTGTCTCTATTATAATATGACAGACCAGCTAGATCTACTGTCTCTATTATATTATGACAGACCAGCTAGATCTACTGTCTCTATTATAATATGACAGACCAGCTAGATCTACTGTCTTTATTATAATTTGACAGACCAGCTAGATCGACTGTCTCTATTATAAGATGACATACCAGCTATATCTACTGTCTCTATTATAATATGACAGACCAGCTAGATCTACTGTCTCTATTATAAGATGACAGACCAGCTAGATCTACTGTCTCTATTATAATATGACAGACCAGCTAGATCGACTGTCTCTATTATAAGATACATACCAGCTAGATCTACTGTCTCTATTATAACATGACAGACCAGCTGGATCTACTGTCTCTATTACGTTATGACAGACCAGCTAGATCTACTCTCTATTATAATATGACAGACCATCTAGATCTACTGTCTCTATTATAATATGACAGACCAGCTAGATCTACTGTCGCTATTATAATATGACAGACCAGCTAGATCTACTGTCTCTATTATATTATGACAGACCAGCTAGATCTACTGTCTCTATAATATGACAGACCACCTAGATCTACTGTCTCTATTATAAGATGACATACCAGCTAGATCTACTGTCTCTATTACGTTATGACAGACCAGCTAGATCTACTCTCTATTATAATATGACAGAACATCTAGATCTACTGTCTCTATTATAATATGACAGACCAGCTAGATCTACTGTCTCTATTATATTATGACAGACCAGCTAGATCTACTGTCTCTATTATAATATGACAGACCAGCTAGATCTACTGTCTTTATTATAATTTGACAGACCAGCTAGATCGACTGTCTCTATTATAAGATGACATACCAGCTATATCTACTGTCTCTATTATAATATGACAGACCAGCTAGATCTACTGTCTCTATTATAAGATGACAGACCAGCTAGATCTACTGTCTCTATTATAATATGACAGACCAGCTAGATCGACTGTCTCTATTATAAGAGTACATACCAGCTAGATCTACTGTCTCTATTATAACATGACAGACCAGCTGGATCTACTGTCTCTATTACGTTATGACAGACCAGCTAGATCTACTCTCTATTATAATATGACAGACCATCTAGATCTACTGTCTCTATTATAATATGACAGACCAGCTAGATCTACTGTCGCTATTATAATATGACAGACCAGCTAGATCTACTGTCTCTATTATATTATGACAGACCAGCTAGATCTACTGTCTCTATAATATGACAGACCACCTAGATCTACTGTCTCTATTATAAGATGACATACCAGCTAGATCTACTGTCTCTATTATAATATGACAGACCAGCAAGATCTACTGTCTCTATTATAAGATGACATACCAGCTAGATCTACTGTCGCTATTATCTTATGACAGACCAGCTAGATCTACTGTCTTTATTATAATTTGACAGACCAGCTAGAGTGACTGTCTCTATTATAAGATGACATACCAGCTAGATCTACTGTCTCTATAATAAGATGACAGACCAGCTAGATCTACTATCTCTATTATATTATGACAGACCAGCTAGATCTACTGTCTCTATTATAATATGACAGACCAGCTAGATCTACTGTCGCTATTATATTATGACAGACCAGCTAGATCTACTGTCTTTATTATAATTTGACAGACCAGCTAGAGTGACTGTCTCTATTATAAGATGACATACCAGCTAGATCTACTGTCTCTATTATAATATGACAGACCAGCTGGATCTACTGGCTCTATTATATAATGACAGACCAGCTAGATCTACTGTCTCTATTATGTTATGACAGACCAGCTAGATCTACTGTCTCTATTATTATATGACAGACCATCTAGATCTACTGTCTCTATTATAATATGACAGACAAGCTAGATCTACTGTCTCTATTATATTATGACAGACCAGCTAGATCTACTGTCTCTATTATAATATGACAGACCAGCTAGATCTACTGTCTCTATTATTAGATGACATACCAGCTAGATCTACTGTCGCTATTATATTATGACAGACCAGCTAGATCTACTGTCTTTATTATAATTTGACAGACCAGCTAGATCGACTGTCTCTATTATAAGATTACATACCAGCTAGATCTACTGTCTCTATTATAATATGACAGACCAGCTAGATCTACTGTCTCTATTATAAGATGACATACCAGCTAGATCTACTGTCTCTATTATAAGATGACATACCAGCTAGATCTACTGTCGCTATTATATGATGACAGACCAGCTAGATCTACTTTCTTTATTATAATTTGACAGACCAGCTAGATCGACTGTCTCTATTATAATATGACATACCAGCTAGATCTACTGTCTCTATTATAATATGACATACCAGCTAGATCTACTGTCTCTATTATAAGATGACAGACCAGCTAGATCTACTGTCTCTATTATAATATGACAGACCAGCTCGATCTACTGTCTCTATTATAAGATTACATACCAGCTAGATCTACTGTCTCTATTATAACATGACAGACCAGCTGGATCTACTGTCTCTATTATATTATGACAGACCAGCTAGATCTACTCTCTATTATAATATGACAGAACATCTAGATCTACTGTCTCTATTATAATATGACAGACCAGCTAGATCTACTGTCTCTATTATATTATGACAGACCAGCTAGATCTACTGTCTCTATTATAATATGACAGACCAGCTAGATCTACTGTCTTTATTATAATTTGACAGACCAGCTAGATCGACTGTCTCTATTATAAGATGACATACCAGCTATATCTACTGTCTCTATTATAATATGACAGACCAGCTAGATCTACTGTCTCTATTATAAGATGACAGACCAGCTAGATCTACTGTCTCTATTATAATATGACAGACCAGCTAGATCGACTGTCTCTATTATAAGAGTACATACCAGCTAGATCTACTGTCTCTATTATAACATGACAGACCAGCTGGATCTACTGTCTCTATTACGTTATGACAGACCAGCTAGATCTACTCTCTATTATAATATGACAGACCATCTAGATCTACTGTCTCTATTATAATATGACAGACCAGCTAGATCTACTGTCGCTATTATAATATGACAGACCAGCTAGATCTACTGTCTCTATTATATTATGACAGACCAGCTAGATCTACTGTCTCTATAATATGACAGACCACCTAGATCTACTGTCTCTATTATAAGATGACATACCAGCTAGATCTACTGTCGCTATTATATTATGACAGACCAGCTAGATCTACTGTCTTTATTATAATTTGACAGACCAGCTAGATCTACTGTCTCTATTATATTATGACATATTTTATTTTTTATTTTTATTTCACCTTTATTTAACCAGGTAGGCTAGTGTATTATGTAGTGTATTATGTAGTGTATTATGTTCTGTATTATGTAGTGTATTATGTTCTGTATTATGTAGTGTATTATGTAGTGTATTATGTAGTGTATTATGTGGAGTATTATGTAGTGTATTGTGTAGTGTATTATGTAGTGTTCTGTATTATGGAGTGCATTATGTAGTGTATTATGTAGTGTTTTATTTTTATTTTTTTTATTTCTACTATTTAACCAGGTGACAGACTAGATCTAGCTGAGAACAAGTTCTCATTTATAATGACAGACCAGCCAAGATAAAGTCTCTTTTATATAGCAGTGTGAACAGACAACAGCAGAGTTACTCTATGGATAAACAATACCAGCTAGATCTACTGTCTCTATTATAAAAAAATGACAGACCAGTCTAGATACAATGTGTGCAATAAGGCATGAGCTAGATCGACTGTCTCTATTATAAGATGATAAACTATCATGGTCATGTATACCAGCTAGATCTACTGTCTCTATTATAATATGACAGACCAGCTAGATCTACTGTCTCTATTATAAGATGACATACCAGCTAGATCTACTGTCTCTATTATAAGATGACATACCAGCTAGATCTACTGTCTCTATTATATTTTGACAGACCAGCTAGATCTACTGTCTCTATTATAATATGACAGACCAGCTAGATCTACTGTCTCTATTATAAGATGACATACCAGCTAGATCTACTGTCTCTATTATAATATGACAGACCAGCTAGATCTACTGGCTCTATTATATAATGACAGACCAGCTAGATCTACTGTCTCTATTATGTTATGACAGACCAGCTAGATCTACTGTCTCTATTATATTATGACAGACCATCTAGATCTACTGTCTCTATTATAATATGACAGACCAGCTAGATCTACTGTCTCTATTATAATATGACAGACCAGGTAGATCTACTCATTCTATTATAATATGACAGACCAGCTAGATCTATTGTCTCTATTATAAGATGACATACCAGCTAGATCTACTGTCTCTATTATAATATGACAGACCAGCTAGACCTACTGTCACTATAATAATATGACAGACCAGCTCGATCTACTGTCTCTATTATATTATGACAGACCAGCTAGTTCTACTGTCTCTATTATACTATGACAGACCAGCTAGATTTACTGTCTCTATTGTATTAAGAGAGACCAGCTAGATCTGCTGTCTCTATTATGTTATTACAGACCAGCTAGATCTACTGTCTCTATTATAATATGACAGACCAGCTAGATCTACTGTCTCTATTATAACATGACATACCAGCTAGATCTACTGTCTCTGTTATAATATGACAGACCAGCAAGATCTACTGTCTCTATTATAAGATGACATACCAGCTAGATCTAATGTCTCTATTATAAGATGACATACCAGCTAGATCTACTGTCTCTATTATAATATGACAGACCAGCTAGACCTACTGTCACTATTATAATATGACAGACCAGCTAGATCTACTGTCTCTATTATAACATGACATACCAGCTAGATCTACTGTCTCTGTTATAATATGACAGACCAGCAAGATCTACTGTCTCTATTATAAGATGACATACCAGCTAGATCTAATGTCTCTATTATAAGATGACATACCAGCTAGATCTACTGTCTCTATTATAATATGACAGACCAGCTAGACCTACTGTCACTATTATAATATGACAGACCAGCTAGATCTACTGTCTCTATTATAATATGACAGACCAGCTAGATCTACTGTCTCTATTATAACATGACATACCAGCTAGATCTACTGTCTCTATTATAATATGACAGACCAGCAAGATCTACTGTCTCTATTATAAGATGACATAACAGCTAGATCTACTGTCTCTATTATAAGATGACATACCAGCTAGATCTACTGTCTCTATTATAATATGACAGACCAGCTAGACCTACTGTCACTATTATAATATGACAGACCAGCTCGATCTACTGTCTCTATTATATTATGACAGACCAGCTCGATCAACTGTTTCTATTATATTAAGACAGACCAGCTAGATCTACCGTCTCGATTATAATATGACCAACCAGCTAGATCAACTGTCTCTATTATAATATGACAGACCAGCTGGATCTACTGTCTCTATTATATTATGACAGAGCAGCTAGATCAACTGTCTCTATTATATTATGACAGAACAGTTAGATCGACTGTCTCTATTATAAGATGACATACCAGCTAGATCTACTGTCTTCATTATAATATGACAGACCAGCTAGATCTTCTGTCGCTATTATATTATGACAGACCAGCTAGATCTACTGTCTCTATTATATTATGACAGACCAGCTAGTTCTACTGTCTCTATTATACTATGACAGACCAGCTAGATCTACTGTCTCTATTATGTTATTACAGACCAGCTAGATCTACTGTCTCTATTATAATATGACAGACCAGGTAGATCTACTCATTCTATTATAATATCACAGACCAGCTAGATCTACTGTCTCTATTATAATATGACAGACCAGGTAGATCTACTCATTCTATTATAATATGACAGACCAGCTAGATCTATTGTCTCTATTATAAGATGACATACCAGCTAGATCTACTGTCTCTATTATAATATGACAGACCAGCTAGACCTACTGTCACTATAATAATATGACAGACCAGCTCGATCTACTGTCTCTATTATATTATGACAGACCAGATAGTTTTACTGTCTCTATTATACTATGACAGACCAGCTAGATTTACTGTCTCTATTGTATTAAGAGAGACCAGCTAGATCTGCTGTCTCTATTATGTTATTACAGACCAGCTAGATCTACTGTCTCTATTATAATATGACAGACCAGCTAGATCTACTGTCTCTATTATAACATGACATACCAGCTAGATCTACTGTCTCTGTTATAATATGACAGACCAGCAAGATCTACTGTCTCTATTATAAGATGACATACCAGCTAGATCTAATGTCTCTATTATAAGATGACATACCAGCTAGATCTACTGTCTCTATTATAATATGACAGACCAGCTAGACCTACTGTCACTATTATAATATGACAGACCAGCTAGATCTACTGTCTCTATTATAACATGACATACCAGCTAGATCTACTGTCTCTGTTATAATATGACAGACCAGCAAGATCTACTGTCTCTATTATAAGATGACATACCAGCTAGATCTAATGTCTCTATTATAAGATGACATACCAGCTAGATCTAATGTCTCTATTATAAGATGACATACCAGCTAGATCTACTGTCTCTATTATAATATGACAGACCAGCTAGACCTACTGTCACTATTATAATATGACAGACCAGCTAGATCTACTGTCTCTATTATAATATGACAGACCAGCTAGATCTACTGTCTCTATTATAACATGACATACCAGCTAGATCTACTGTCTCTATTATAATATGACAGACCAGCAAGATCTACTGTCTCTATTATAAGATGACATAACAGCTAGATCTACTGTCTCTATTATAAGATGACATACCAGCTAGATCTACTGTCTCTATTATAATATGACAGACCAGCTAGACCTACTGTCACTATTATAATATGACAGACCAGCTCGATCTACTGTCTCTATTATATTATGACAGACCAGCTCGATCAACTGTTTCTATTATATTAAGACAGACCAGCTAGATCTACCGTATCGATTATAATATGACCAACCAGCTAGATCAACTGTCTCTATTATAATATGACAGACCAGCTAGATATACTGTCTCTATTATATTATGACAGAGCAGCTAGATCAACTGTCTCTATTATATTATGACAGAACAGCTAGATCGACTGTCTCTATTATAAGATGACATACCAGCTAGATCTACTGTCTTCATTATAATATGACAGACCAGCTAGATCTTCTGTCGCTATTATATTATGACAGACCAGCTAGATCTACTGTCTCTATTATATTATGACAGACCAGCTAGTTCTACTGTCTCTATTATACTATGACAGACCAGCTAGATCTACTGTCTCTATTATGTTATTACAGACCAGCTAGATCTACTGTCTCTATTATAATATGACAGACCAGGTAGATCTACTCATTCTATTATAATATGACAGACCAGCTAGATCTACTGTCTCTATTATAATATGACAGACCAGGTAGATCTACTCATTCTATTATAATATGACAGACCAGCTAGATCTATTGTCTCTATTATAAGATGACATACCAGCTAGATCTACTGTCTCTATTATAATATGACAGACCAGCTAGACCTACTGTCACTATAATAATATGACAGACCAGCTCGATCTACTGTCTCTATTATATTATGACAGACCAGCTAGTTCTACTGTCTCTATTATACTATGACAGACCAGCTAGATTTACTGTCTCTATTGTATTAAGAGAGACCAGCTAGATCTGCTGTCTCTATTATTTTATTACAGACCAGCTAGATCTACTGTCTCTATTATAATATGACAGACCAGCTAGATCTACTGTCTCTATTATAACATGACATACCAGCTAGATCTACTGTCTCTGTTATAATATGACAGACCAGCAAGATCTACTGTCTCTATTATAAGATGACATACCAGCTAGATCTAATGTCTCTATTATAAGATGACATACCAGCTAGATCTACTGTCTCTATTATAATATGACAGACCAGCTAGACCTACTGTCACTATTATAATATGACAGACCAGCTAGATCTACTGTCTCTATTATAACATGACATACCAGCTAGATCTACTGTCTCTGTTATAATATGACAGACCAGCAAGATCTACTGTCTCTATTATAAGATGACATACCAGCTAGATCTAATGTCTCTATTATAAGATGACATACCAGCTAGATCTACTGTCTCTATTATAATATGACAGACCAGCTAGACCTACTGTCACTATTATAATATGACAGACCAGCTAGATCTACTGTCTCTATTATAATATGACAGACCAGCTAGATCTACTGTCTCTATTATAACATGACATACCAGCTAGATCTACTGTCTCTATTATAATATGACAGACCAGCAAGATCTACTGTCTCTATTATAAGATGACATAACAGCTAGATCTACTGTCTCTATTATAAGATGACATACCAGCTAGATCTACTGTCTCTATTATAATATGACAGACCAGCTAGACCTACTGTCACTATTATAATATGACAGACCAGCTCGATCTACTGTCTCTATTATATTATGACAGACCAGCTAGTTCTACTGTCTCTATTATACTATGACAGACCAGCTCGATCAACTGTATCTATTATATGAAGACAGACCAGCTAGATCTACCGTCTCGATTATAATATGACCAACCAGCTAGATCAACTGTCTCTATTATAATGTGACAGACCAGCTAGATCTACTGTCTCTATTATATTATGACAGAGCAGCTAGATCAACTGTCTCTATTATATTATGACAGAACAGCGAGATCGACTGTCTCTATTATAGGATGACATACCAGCTAGATCTACTATCTTCATTATAATATGACAGACCAGCTAGATCTACTGTCGCTATTATATTATGACAGACCAGCTAGATCTACTGTCTCTATTATAATATGACAGACCATCTAGATCTACTGTCTGTATTATAATATGACAGACCAGCTAGATCTACTGTCTCTATTATAATATGACAGACCAGCTAGATCTACTGTCGCTTTTGTACTATGACATACCAGCTAGATCTACTGTCTCTATTGTAATATGACAGACCAGGTAGATCTACTCATTCTATTATAATATGACAGACCAGCGAGATGTACTGTCGCTATTATATTATGACAGACCAGCTAGATCTACTGTCTCTATTATAATATGACAGACCATCTAGATCTACTGTCTCTATTATAATATGACAGACCAGCTAGATCTACTGTCGCTTTTGTACTATGACATACCAGCTAGATCTACTGTCTCTATTGTAATATGACAGACCAGGTAGATCTACTCATGCTATTATAATATGACAGACCAGCGAGATGTACTGTCGCTATTATATTATGACAGACCAGCTAGATCTACTGTCTCTATTATAATATGACAGACCAGTTAGATCTACTGTCTCTATTATATTATGACAGACCAGCTAGATCTACGGTCTCTATTATAAGATAACATACCAGCTAGATCTACTGTCTCTATTAAAATATGACAGACCAGGTAGATCTACTGTCTCTATTATATTATGACAGACCAGCAAGATCTACTGTCTCTATTGTATTATGACAGACCAGCTAGATCTACTGTCGCTTTTGTACTATGACATACCAGCTAGATCTACTGTCGCTATTATAATATGACAGGCCAGATAGATATATATATATATATAGATAGATATACTGTCTCTATTATAAGATGACATACCAGCTAGATCTACTGTCTCTATTATAATATGACAGGCCAGATAGATATATATATATATATATATAGATAGATAGATATAGATATACTGTCTCTATTATAAGATGACATACCAGCTAGATCTACTGTCTCTATTATAATATGACAGACCAGCTAGACCTACTGTCACTATTATAATATGACAGACCAGCTCGATCTACTGTCTCTATTATACTATGACAGACCAGCTAGATCTACTGTCTCTATTGTATTAAGAGAGACCAGCTAGATCTACTGTCTCTATTATGTTATTACAGACCAGCTAGATCTACTGTCTCTATTATAATATGACAGACCAGCTAGATCTACTGTCTCTATTATAAGATGACATACCAGCTAGATCTACTGTCTCTATTATAATATGACAGACCAGCAAGATCTACTGTCTCTATTATAATATGACAGACCAGCTAGATCTATTGTCTCTATTATATGATGACATACCAGCTAGATCTACTGTCTCTATTATAATATGACAGACCAGCTAGACCTACTGACATTATTATAATATGACAGACCAGCTCGATCTATTGTCTCTATTATATTATGACAGACCAGCTAGTTCTACTGTCTCTATTATACTATGACAGACCAGCTCGATCAACTGTTTCTATTATATTAAGACAGACCAGCTAGATCTACCGTCTCGATTATAATATGACCAACCAGCTAGATCAACTGTCTCTATTATAATATGACAGACCAGCTAGATCTACTGTCTCTATTATATTATGACAGAGCAGCTAGATCATCTGTCTCTATTATATTATGACAGAACAGCTAGATCGACTGTCTCTATTATAGGATGACATACCAGCTAGATCTACTGTCTTCATTATAATATGACAGACCAGCTAGATCTACTGTCGCTATTATATTATGACAGACCAGCTAGATCTACTGTCTCTATTATAATATGACAGACCAGCTAGATCTACTGTCTCTATTATATTATGACAGACCAGCTAGATCTACGGTCTCTATTATAAGATAACATACCAGCTAGATCTACTGTCTCTATTAAAATATGACAGACCAGGTAGATCTACTGTCTCTGTTATATTATGACAGACCAGCTAGGAATACTGTCTCTATTATAATATGACAGACCAGCAAGATCTACTGTCTCTATTATAAGATGACATACCAGCTAGATCTACTGTCTCTATTATAATATGACAGACCAGCTAGATCTATTGTCTCTATTATAAGATGACAGACCAGCTAGATCTACTGTCTCTATAATAAGATGACAGACCAGCAAGATCTACTGTCTCTATTATAATATGACAGACCAGCAAGATCTACTGTCTCTATTATAAGATGACATACCAGCTAGATCTACTGTCTCTATTATAATATGACAGACCAGCTAGATCTATTGTCTCTATTATAAGATGACAGACCAGCTAGATCTACTGTCTCTATAATAAGATGACAGACCAGCTAGATCTACTGTCTCTATTATATTATGACAGACCAGCTAGATCTACTGTGTCTATTATAATATGACAGACCAGCTAGATCTACTGTCTCTATTATAAGATGACATACCAGCTAGATCTACTGTCGCTATTATCTTATGACAGACCAGCTAGATCTACTGTCTTTATTATAATTTGACAGACCAGCTAGAGTGACTGTCTCTATTATAAGATGACATACCAGCTAGATCTACTGTCTCTATAATAAGATGACAGACCAGCTAGATCTACTGTCTCTATTATATTATGACAGACCAGCTAGATCTACTGTCTCTATTATAATATGACAGACCAGCTAGATCTACTGTCGCTATTATATTATGACAGACCAGCTAGATCTACTGTCTTTATTATAATTTGACAGACCAGCTAGAGTGACTGTCTCTATTATAAGATGACATACCAGCTAGATCTACTGTCTCTATTATAATATGACAGACCAGCTGGATCTACTGTCTCTATTATAATATGACAGACCATCTAGATCTATAATATAATAATATATAATAATAATAGACAAGCTAGATCTACTGTCTCTATTATATTATGACAGACCAGCTAGATCTACTGTCTCTATTATAATATGACAGACCAGCTAGATCGACTGTCTCTATTATAAGATGACATACCAGCTAGATCTACTGTCTCTTTTATAAGATGACATACCAGCTAGATCTACTGTCGCTATTATATTATGACAGACCAGCTAGATCTACTTTCTTTATTATAATTTGACAGACCAGCTAGATCGACTGTCTCTATTATAATATGACATACCAGCTAGATCTACTGTCTCTATTATAATATGACAGACCAGCTAGATCTACTGTCTCTATTATAAGATGACAGACCAGCTAGATCTACTGTCTCTATTATAATATGACAGACCAGCTCGATCTACTGTCTCTATTATAAGATTACATACCAGCTAGATCTACTGTCTCTATTATAACATGACAGACCAGCTGGATCTACTGTCTCTATTACGTTATGACAGACCAGCTAGATCTACTCTCTATTATAATATGACAGAACATCTAGATCTACTGTCTCTATTATAATATGACAGACCAGCTAGATCTACTGTCTCTATTATAATATGACAGACCAGCTAGATCTACTGTCTTTATTATAATTTGACAGACCAGCTAGATCGACTGTCTCTATTATAAGATGACATACTAGCTAGATCTACTGTCTCTATTATAATATGACAGACCAGCTAGATCTACTGTCTCTATTATAAGATGACAGACCAGCTAGATCTACTGTCTCTATTATAATATGACAGACCAGCTAGATCGACTGTCTCTATTATAAGAGTACATACCAGCTAGATCTACTGTCTCTATTATAACATGACAGACCAGCTGGATCTACTGTCTCTATTACGTTATGACAGACCAGCTAGATCTACTCTCTATTATACTATGACAGACCATCTAGATCTACTGTCTCTATTATAATATGACAGACCAGCTAGATCTACTGTCGCTATTATAATATGACAGACCAGCTAGATCTACTGTCTCTATTATATTATGACAGACCAGCTAGATCTACTGGCTCTATTATATAATGACAGACCAGCTAGATCTACTGTCTCTATTATGTTATGACAGACCAGCTAGATCTACTGTCTCTATTATAATATGACAGACCATCTAGATCTACTGTCTCTATTATAATATGACAGACAAGCTAGATCTACTGTCTCTATTATATTATGACAGACCAGCTAGATCTACTGTCTCTATTATAATATGACAGACCAGCTAGATCGACTGTCTCTATTATAAGATGACATACCAGCTAGATCTACTGTCTCTTTTATAAGATGACATACCAGCTAGATCTACTGTCGCTATTATATTATGACAGACCAGCTAGATCTACTTTCTTTATTATAATTTGACAGACCAGCTAGATCGACTGTCTCTATTATAATATGACATACCAGCTAGATCTACTGTCTCTATTATAATATGACAGACCAGCTAGATCTACTGTCTCTATTATAAGATGACAGACCAGCTAGATCTACTGTCTCTATTATAATATGACAGACCAGCTCGATCTACTGTCTCTATTATAAGATTACATACCAGCTAGATCTACTGTCTCTATTATAACATGACAGACCAGCTGGATCTACTGTCTCTATTACGTTATGACAGACCAGCTAGATCTACTCTCTATTATAATATGACAGAACATCTAGATCTACTGTCTCTATTATAATATGACAGACCAGCTAGATCTACTGTCTCTATTATATTATGACAGACCAGCTAGATCTACTGTCTCTATTATAATATGACAGACCAGCTAGATCTACTGTCTCTATTATAAGATGACAGACCAGCTAGATCTACTGTCTCTATTATAATATGACAGACCAGCTAGATCGACTGTCTCTATTATAAGAGTACATACCAGCTAGATCTACTGTCTCTATTATAACATGACAGACCAGCTGGATCTACTGTCTCTATTACGTTATGACAGACCAGCTAGATCTACTCTCTATTATAATATGACAGACCATCTAGATCTACTGTCTCTATTATAATATGACAGACCAGCTAGATCTACTGTCGCTATTATAATATGACAGACCAGCTAGATCTACTGTCTCTATTATATTATGACAGACCAGCTAGATCTACTGTCTCTATTATAATATGACAGACCACCTAGATCTACTGTCTCTATTATAAGATGACATACCAGCTAGATCTACTGTCTCTATTATATTATGACAGACCAGCTAGATCTACTGTCTTTATTATAATTTGACAGACCAGCTAGATCTACTGTCTCTATTATAAGATGACATATTTTATTTTTTATTTTTATTTCACCTTTATTTAACCAGGTAGGCTAGTTGAGAACAAGTTCTCATTTGCAACTGCGACCTGGCCAAGATAAAGCATAGCAGTGTGAACAGACAACACAGAGTTACACATGGAGTAAACAATTAGCAAGTCAATAACACAGTAGAAAAAAATGGGCAGTCTATATACAATGTGTGCAAAAGGCATGAGGTAGGCGAATAATACAATTTTGCAGATTAACACTGGAGTGATAAATGATCAGATGGTCATGTATACCAGCTAGATCTACTGTCTCTATTATAATATGACAGACCAGCTAGATCTGCTGTCTCTATTATAAGATGACATACCAGCTAGATCTACTGTCGCTATTATATTATGACAGACCAGCTAGATCTACTGTCTTTATTATAATTTGACAGACCAGCTAGAGCGACTGTCTCTATTATAAGATGACATACAAGCTAGATCTACTGTCTCTATTATAATATGACAGACCAGCTGGATCTACTGGCTCTATTATATAATGACAGACCAGCTAGATCTACTGTCTCTATTATGTTATGACAGACCAGCTAGATCTACTGTCTCTATTATAATATGACAGACCATCTAGATCTACTGTCTCTATTATAATATTACAGACCAGCTAGATCTACTGTCTCTATTATATTATGACAGACCAGCTAGATCTACTGTCTCTTTTATAATATGACAGACCAGCTAGATCTACTGTCTCTATTATAAGATGACATACCAGCTAGATCTACTGTCGCTATTATATTATGACAGACCAGCTAGATCTACTGTCTTTATTATAATTTGACAGACCAGCTAGATCGACTGTCTCTATTATAAGATGACATACCAGCTAGATCTACTGTCTCTATTATAATATGACAGACCAGCTAGATCTACTGTATCTATTATAAGATGACAGACCAGCTAGACCTACTGTCTCTATTATAATATGACAGACCATCTAGATCTACTGTCTCTATTATAATATGACAGACCAGCTAGATCTACTGTCTCTATTATAAGATGACAGACCAGCTAGACCTACTGTCTCTATTATAATATGACAGACCATCTAGATCTACTGTCTCTATTATAATATGACAGACCAGCTAGATCTACTGTCTCTATTATAAGATGACATACCAGCTAGATCTACTGTCTCTATTATAATATGACAGACCAGCTAGATCTACTGTCTCTATAATAAGATGACAGACCAGCTAGATCTACTGTCTCTATTATATTATGATAGACCAGCTAGATCTACTGTCTCTATTATAATATGACAGACCAGCTAGATCTACTGTCTCTATTATAATATGACAGACCAGCTAGATCTACTGTCTCTATTATAAGATGACATACCAGCTAGATCTACTGTCTCTATTATAATATGACAGACCAGCTGGATCTACTGACTCTATTATATAATGACAGACCAGCTAGATCTACTGTCTCTATTATGTTATGACAGACCAGCTAGATCTACTGTCTCTATTATAATATGACAGACCATCTAGATCTACTGTCTCTATTATAATATGACAGACCAGCTAGATCTACTGTCTCTATTATATTATGACAGACCAGCTAGATCTACTGTCTCTATTATAATATGACAGACCAGCTAGATCTACTGTCTCTATTATAAGATGACATACCAGCTAGATCTACTGTCTCTATTATAAGATGACATACCAGCTAGATCTACTGTCGCTATTATATTATGACAGACCAGCTAGATCTACTGTCTTTATTATAATTTGACAGACCAGCTAGATCTACTGTCTCTATTATAAGATGACATACCAGCTAGATCTACTGTCTCTATTATAAGATGACATACCAGCTAGATCTACTGTCGCTATTATAATATGACAGACCAGCTAGATCTACTGTCTCTATTATAAGATGACATACCAGCTAGATCTACTGTCTCTATTATAAGATGACATACCAGCTAGATCTACTGTCTCTATTATAATATGACAGACCAGCTGGATCTACTGGCTCTATTATATAATGACAGACCAGCTAGATCTACTGTCTCTATTATGTTATGACAGACCAGCTAGATCTACTGTCTCTATTATAATATGACAGACCATCTAGATCTACTGTCTCTATTATAATATGACAGACCAGCTAGATCTACTGTCTCTATTATATTATGACAGACCAGCTAGATCTACTGTCTCTTTTATAATATGACAGACCAGCTAGATCTACTGTCTCTATTATGAGATGACATACCAGCTAGATCTACTGTCGCTATTATATTATGACAGACCAGCTAGATCTACTTTCTTTATTATAATTTGACAGACCAGCGAGAGCGACTGTCTCTATTATAAGATGACAGACCAGCTAGATCTACTGTCTCTATAATAAGATGACAGACCAGCTAGATCTACTGTCTCTATTATATAATGACAGACCAGCTAGATCTACTGTCTCTATTATGTTATGACAGACAAGCTAGATCTACTGTCTCTATTATAATATGACAGACCATCTAGATCTACTGTCTCTATTATAATATGACAGACCAGCTAGATCTACTGTCTCTATTATATTATGACAGACCAGCTAGATCTACTGTCTCTATTATAATATGACAGACCAGCTAGATCTACTGTCTCTATTATAAGATGACATACCAGCTAGATCTACTGTCTCTATTATAAGATGACATACCAGCTAGATCTACTGTCGCTATTATATTATGACAGACCAGCTAGATCTACTGTCTTTATTATAATTTGACAGACCAGCTAGATCTACTGTCTCTATTATAAGATGACATACCAGCTAGATCTACTGTCTCTATTATAAGATGACATACCAGCTAGATCTACTGTCGCTATTATAATATGACAGACCAGCTAGATCTACTGTCTCTATTATAAGATGACATACCAGCTAGATCTACTGTCTCTATTATAAGATGACATACCAGCTAGATCTACTGTCTCTATTATAATATGACAGACCAGCTGGATCTACTGGCTCTATTATATAATGACAGACCAGCTAGATCTACTGTCTCTATTATGTTATGACAGACCAGCTAGATCTACTGTCTCTATTATAATATGACAGACCATCTAGATCTACTGTCTCTATTATAATATGACAGACCAGCTAGATCTACTGTCTCTATTATATTATGACAGACCAGCTAGATCTACTGTCTCTTTTATAATATGACAGACCAGCTAGATCTACTGTCTCTATTATAAGATGACATACCAGCTAGATCTACTGTCGCTATTATATTATGACAGACCAGCTAGATCTACTTTCTTTATTATAATTTGACAGACCAGCTAGATCGACTGTCTCTATTATAAGATGACAGACCAGCTAGATCTACTGTCTCTATAATAAGATGACAGACCAGCTAGATCTACTGTCTCTATTATATTATGACAGACCAGCTAGATCTACTGTCTCTATTATAATATGACAGACCAGCTAGATCTACTGTCTCTATAATAAGATGACATACCAGCTAGATCTACTGTCGCTATTATATTATGACAGACCGGCTAGATCTACTGTCTTTATTATAATTTGACAGACCAGCTAGAGTGACTGTCTCTATTATAAGATGACATACCACCTAGATCTACTGTCTCTATTATAATATGACAGACCAGCTGGATCTACTGGCCCTATTATATAATGACAGACCAGCTAGATCTACTGTCTCTATTATGTTATGACAGACAAGCTAGATCTACTGTCTCTATTATAATATGACAGACCATCTAGATCTACTGTCTCTATTATAATATGACAGACCAGCTAGATCAACTGTCTCTATTATATTATGACAGACCAGCTAGATCTACTGTCTCTATTATAATATGACAGACCAGCTAGATCTACTGTCTCTATTATAAGATGACATACCAGCTAGATCTACTGTCTCTATTATAAGATGACATACCAGCTAGATCTACTGTCGCTATTATATTATGACAGACCAGCTAGATCTACTGTCTTTATTATAATTTGACAGACCAGCTAGATCTACTGTCTCTATTATAAGATGACATACCAGCTAGATCTACTGTCTCTATTATAAGATGACATACCAGCTAGATCTACTGTCGCTATTATAATATGACAGACCAGCTAGATCTACTGTCTCTATTATAAGATGACATACCAGCTAGATCTACTGTCTCTATTATAAGATGACATACCAGCTAGATCTACTGTCTCTATTATAATATGACAGACCAGCTGGATCTACTGGCTCTATTATATAATGACAGACCAGCTAGATCTACTGTCTCTATTATGTTATGACAGACCAGCTAGATCTACTGTCTCTATTATAATATGACAGACCATCTAGATCTACTGTCTCTATTATAATATGACAGACCAGCTAGATCTACTGTCTCTATTATATTATGACAGACCAGCTAGATCTACTGTCTCTATTATAATATGACAGACCAGCTAGATCTACTGTCTCTATTATAATACCATGACATACCAGCTGATCTACTGTCGCTATTATATTATGACAGACCAGCTAGATCTACTTTCTTTATTATAATTTGACAGACCAGCGAGATCGACTGTCTCTATTATAAGATGACAGACCAGCTAGATCTACTGTCTCTATAATAAGATGACAGACCAGCTAGATCTACTGTCTCTATTATATTATGACAGACCAGCTAGATCTACTGTCTCTATTATAAGATGACAGACCAGCTAGATCTACTGTCTCTATAATAAGATGACAGACCAGCTAGATCTACTGTCTCTATTATATTATGACAGACCAGCTAGATCTACTGTCTTTATTATAATTTGACAGACCAGCTAGAGTGACTGTCTCTATTATAAGATGACATACCACCTAGATCTACTGTCTCTATTATATTATGACAGACTAGGCAGATCTACTGTCTCTATTATATAATGACAGACCAGCTAGATATACTGTCTCTATTATAATATGACAGACCAGCTCAATCTACTGTCTCTATTCTATTATGACAGACCAGCTAGATGTACTGTCTCTATTATAATATGACAGACCAGCTAGATCTACTGTCTCTATTATATTGTGACAGACCAGCTAGATCTCCTGTCTCCATTATAATAGAACAGACCAGCTAGATCTACTGTCTCTAATATAATATGAAAGACCAGCTAGATCTACTGTCTCTATTATAATATGACAGACCAGCTAGATCTACTGTCTCTATTATAATATGACAGACCAGCTGGATCTACTGTCTCTATTATATATTTGACAGACCAGCTAGATCTACTGTCTCTATTATAAGATGACAGACCAGCTAGATCTACTGTCTCTATTATAATATGACAGACCAGCTAGATCTACTGTCTCTATTATAATATGACAGACCAGCTAGATCTACTGTCTCTATTATATTATGACAGACCAGCTAGATCTACTGTCTCTATTATAATATGACAGACCAGGTAGATCTACTGTCTCTGTTATATTATGACAGACCAGCTAGATCTACTGTCTCTATTATAAGATGACAGACCAGCTAGATCTACTGTCTCTATTATATTATGACAGAACAGCTAGATCTACTGTCTCTATTATAATATGACAGACCAGCTAGATCTACTGTCTCTATTATAAGATGACATACCAGCTAGATCTACTGTCTCTATTATAAGATCACAGACCAGCTAGATCTACTGTCTCTATTATATTATGACAGACCACCTAGATCTACTGTCTCTATTATAATATGATATACGAGCTCGATCTACTGTCTCTATTATATTATGACAGACCAGCTCGATCAACTGTTTCTATTATATTAAGACAGACCAGCTAGATCTACTGTCTCTATTATAAGATGACAGACCAGCTAGATCTACTGTCTCTATTATGTTATGACAGACCAGCTAGATCTACTGTCTCTATTATAATATGACAGACCAGCTAGATCTACTGTCTCTATTATAATATGACAGACCAGCTAGATCTACTGTCTCTATTATATTATGACAGACCAGCTAGATCTACTGTCTCTATTATAATTGACAGACCAGCTAGATCTACTGTCTCTATTATAAGATGACAGACCAGCTAGATCTACTGTCTATTATATAATGACAGACCAGCTAGATCTACTGTCTCTATTATGTTATGACAGACCAGCTAGAGCTACTGTCTCTATTATAATATGACAGACCATCTAGATCTACTGTCTCTATTATAATATGACAGACCAGCTAGATCTACTGTCTCTATTATATTATGACAGACCAGCTAGATCTACTGTCTCTATTATAATATGACAGACCAGCTAGATCTACTGTCTCTATTATAAGATGACAGCTAGATCTACTGTCTCTATTATAAGATGACATACCAGCTAGATCTACTGTCGCTATTATAATATGACAGACCAGCTAGATCTACTGTCTCTATTATAAGATGACAGACCAGCTAGATCTACTGTCTCTATTATAAGATGACATACCAGCTAGATCTACTGTCTCTATTATAATATGACAGACCAGCTGGATCTACTGGCTCTATTATATAATGACAGACCAGCTAGATCTACTGTCTCTATTATGTTATGACAGACCAGCTAGATCTACTGTCTCTATTATAATATGACAGACCATCTAGATCTACTGTCTCTATTATAATATGACAGACCAGCTAGATCTACTGTCTCTATTATATTATGACAGACCAGCTAGATCTACTGTCTCTATTATAATATGACAGACCAGCTAGATCTACTGTCTCTATTATAAGATGACATACCAGCTAGATCTACTGTCTCTATTATGAGATGACATACCAGCTAGATCTACTTTCTTTATTATAATTTGACAGACCAGCGAGAGCGACTGTCTCTATTATAAGATGACAGACCAGCTAGATCTACTGTCTCTATAATAAGATGACATACCAGCTAGATCTACTGTCTCTATTATAAGATGACATACCAGCTAGATCTACTGTCGCTATTATAATATGACAGACCAGCTAGATCTACTGTCTCTATTATAAGATGACATACCAGCTAGATCTACTGTCTCTATTATAAGATGACATACCAGCTAGATCTACTGTCTCTATTATAATATGACAGACCAGCTGGATCTACTGGCTCTATTATATAATGACAGACCAGCTAGATCTACTGTCTCTATTATGTTATGACAGACCAGCTAGATCTACTGTCTCTATTATAATATGACAGACCAGCTAGATCTACTGTCTCTATTATAATATGACAGACCAGCTAGATCTACTGTCTCTATTATATTATGACAGACCAGCTAGATCTACTGTCTCTTTATAATATGACAGACCAGCTAGATCTACTGTCTCTATTATAAGATGACATACCAGCTAGATCTACTGTCTCTATTATATGATGACATACCAGCTAGATCTACTGTCTCTATAATAAGATGACAGACCAGCTAGATCTACTGTCTCTATTATATTATGACAGACCAGCTAGATCTACTGTCTCTATTATAATATGACAGACCAGCTAGATCTACTGTCTCTATTATATTATGACAGACCAGCTAGATCTACTGTCTTTATTATAATTTGACAGACCAGCTAGATCGACTGTCTCTATTATAATATGACATACCAGCTAGATCTACTGTCTCTATTATAATATGACAGACCAGCTAGATCTACTGTCTCTATTATAAGATGACAGACCAGCTAGATCTACTGTCTCTATTATAATATGACAGACCAGCTCGATCTACTGTCTCTATTATAAGATTACATACCAGCTAGATCTACTGTCTCTATTATAACATGACAGACCAGCTGGATCTACTGTCTCTATTACGTTATGACAGACCAGCTAGATCTACTCTCTATTATAATATGACAGAACATCTAGATCTACTGTCTCTATTATAATATGACAGACCAGCTAGATCTACTGTCTCTATTATATTATGACAGACCAGCTAGATCTACTGTCTCTATTATAATATGACAGACCAGCTAGATCTACTGTCTTTATTATAATTTGACAGACCAGCTAGATCGACTGTCTCTATTATAAGATGACATACTAGCTAGATCTACTGTCTCTATTATAATATGACAGACCAGCTAGATCTACTGTCTCTATTATAAGATGACAGACCAGCTAGATCTACTGTCTCTATTATAATATGACAGACCAGCTAGATCGACTGTCTCTATTATAAGAGTACATACCAGCTAGATCTACTGTCTCTATTATAACATGACAGACCAGCTGGATCTACTGTCTCTATTACGTTATGACAGACCAGCTAGATCTACTCTCTATTATACTATGACAGACCATCTAGATCTACTGTCTCTATTATAATATGACAGACCAGCTCGATCTACTGTCGCTATTATAATATGACAGACCAGCTCGATCTACTGTCTCTATTATATTATGACAGACCAGCTAGATCTACTGGCTCTATTATATAATGACAGACCAGCTAGATCTACTGTCTCTATTATGTTATGACAGACCAGCTAGATCTACTGTCTCTATTATAATATGACAGACCATCTAGATCTACTGTCTCTATTATAATATGACAGACAAGCTAATTCTACTGTCTCTATTATATTATGACAGACCAGCTAGATCTACTGTCTCTATTATAATATGACAGACCAGCTAGATCGACTGTCTCTATTATAAGATGACATACCAGCTAGATCTACTGTCTCTTTTATAAGATGACATACCAGCTAGATCTACTGTCGCTATTATATTATGACAGACCAGCTAGATCTACTTTCTTTATTATAATTTGACAGACCAGCTAGATCGACTGTCTCTATTATAATATGACATACCAGCTAGATCTACTGTCTCTATTATAATATGACAGACCAGCTAGATCTACTGTCTCTATTATAAGATGACAGACCAGCTAGATCTACTGTCTCTATTATAATATGACAGACCAGCTCGATCTACTGTCTCTATTATAAGATTACATACCAGCTAGATCTACTGTCTCTATTATAACATGACAGACCAGCTGGATCTACTGTCTCTATTACGTTATGACAGACCAGCTAGATCTACTCTCTATTATAATATGACAGAACATCTAGATCTACTGTCTCTATTATAATATGACAGACCAGCTAGATCTACTGTCTCTATTATATTATGACAGACCAGCTAGATCTACTGTCTCTATTATAATATGACAGACCAGCTAGATCTACTGTCTTTATTATAATTTGACAGACCAGCTAGATCGACTGTCTCTATTATAAGATGACATACTAGCTAGATCTACTGTCTCTATTATAATATGACAGACCAGCTAGATCTACTGTCTCTATTATAAGATGACAGACCAGCTAGATCTACTGTCTCTATTATAATATGACAGACCAGCTAGATCGACTGTCTCTATTATAAGAGTACATACCAGCTAGATCTACTGTCTCTATTATAACATGACAGACCAGCTGGATCTACTGTCTCTATTACGTTATGACAGACCAGCTAGATCTACTCTCTATTATAATATGACAGACCATCTAGATCTACTGTCTCTATTATAATATGACAGACCAGCTAGATCTACTGTCGCTATTATAATATGACAGACCAGCTAGATCTACTGTCTCTATTATATTATGACAGACCAGCTAGATCTACTGTCTCTATTATAATATGACAGACCACCTAGATCTACTGTCTCTATTATAAGATGACATACCAGCTAGATCTACTGTCGCTATTATATTATGACAGACCAGCTAGATCTACTGTCTTTATTATAATTTGACAGACCAGCTAGATCTACTGTCACTATTATAATATGACATATTTTATTTTTTATTTTTATTTCACCTTTATTTAACCAGGTAGGCTAGTTGAGAACAAGTTCTCATTTGCAACTGCGACCTGGCCAAGATAAAGCATAGCAGTGTGAACAGACAACACAGAGTTACACATGGAGTAAACAATTAGCAAGTCAATAACACAGTAGAAAAAAATGGGCAGTCTATATACAATGTGTGCAAAAGGCATGAGGTAGGCGAATAATACAATTTTGCAGATTAACACTGGAGTGATAAATGATCAGATGGTCATGTATACCAGCTAGATCTACTGTCTCTATTATAATATGACAGACCAGCTAGATCTACTGTCTCTATTATAAGATGACATACCAGCTAGATCTGCTGTCTCTATTATAAGATGACATACCAGCTAGATCTACTGTCGCTATTATATTATGACAGACCAGCTAGATCTACTGTCTTTATTATAATTTGACAGACCAGCTAGAGCGACTGTCTCTATTATAAGATGACATACAAGCTAGATCTACTGTCTCTATTATAATATGACAGACCAGCTGGATCTACTGGCTCTATTATATAATGACAGACCAGCTAGATCTACTGTCTCTATTATGTTATGACAGACCAGCTAGATCTACTGTCTCTATTATAATATGACAGACCATCTAGATCTACTGTCTCTATTATAATATTACAGACCAGCTAGATCTACTGTCTCTATTATATTATGACAGACCAGCTAGATCTACTGTCTCTTTTATAATATGACAGACCAGCTAGATCTACTGTCTCTATTATAAGATGACATACCAGCTAGATCTACTGTCGCTATTATATTATGACAGACCAGCTAGATCTACTGTCTTTATTATAATTTGACAGACCAGCTAGATCGACTGTCTCTATTATAAGATGACATACCAGCTAGATCTACTGTCTCTATTATAATATGACAGACCAGCTAGATCTACTGTCTCTATTATAAGATGACAGACCAGCTAGACCTACTGTCTCTATTATAATATGACAGACCATCTAGATCTACTGTCTCTATTATAATATGACAGACCAGCTAGATCTACTGTCTCTATTATAAGATGACAGACCAGCTAGACCTACTGTCTCTATTATAATATGACAGACCATCTAGATCTACTGTCTCTATTATAATATTACAGACCAGCTAGATCTACTGTCTCTATTATATTATGACAGACCAGCTAGATCTACTGTCTCTTTTATAATATGACAGACCAGCTAGATCTACTGTCTCTATTATAAGATGACATACCAGCTAGATCTACTGTCGCTATTATATTATGACAGACCAGCTAGATCTACTGTCTTTATTATAATTTGACAGACCAGCTAGATCGACTGTCTCTATTATAAGATGACATACCAGCTAGATCTACTGTCTCTATTATAATATGACAGACCAGCTAGATCTACTGTCTCTATTATAAGATGACAGACCAGCTAGACCTACTGTCTCTATTATAATATGACAGACCATCTAGATCTACTGTCTCTATTATAATATGACAGACCAGCTAGATCTACTGTCTCTATTATAAGATGACAGACCAGCTAGACCTACTGTCTCTATTATAATATGACAGACCATCTAGATCTACTGTCTCTATTATAATATGACAGAC
The DNA here is from genome assembly GCF_023373465.1 of Oncorhynchus keta. Taxonomy (NCBI): domain Eukaryota; kingdom Metazoa; phylum Chordata; class Actinopteri; order Salmoniformes; family Salmonidae; genus Oncorhynchus; species Oncorhynchus keta. Next base: position 8,445 of record NW_026283418.1, on the reverse strand, counting down.
CAGCTAGATCTACTGTCTCTATTATAAGATGACATACCAGCTAGATCTACTGTCTCTATTATAATATGACAGACCAGCTAGATCTACTGTCTCTATAATAAGATGACAGACCAGCTAGATCTACTGTCTCTATTATATTATGATAGACCAGCTAGATCTACTGTCTCTATTATAATATGACAGACCAGCTAGATCTACTGTCTCTATTATAATATGACAGACCAGCTGGATCTACTGGCTCTATTATATAATGACAGACCAGCTAGATCTACTGTCTCTATTATGTTATGACAGACCAGCTAGATCTACTGTCTCTATTATAATATGACAGACCATCTAGATCTACTGTCTCTATTATAATATTACAGACCAGCTAGATCTACTGTCTCTATTATATTATGACAGACCAGCTAGATCTACTGTCTCTTTATAATATGACAGACCAGCTAGATCTACTGTCTCTATTATAAGATGACATACCAGCTAGATCTACTGTCGCTATTATATTATGACAGACCAGCTAGATCTACTGTCTTTATTATAATTTGACAGACCAGCTAGATCGACTGTCTCTATTATAAGATGACATACCAGCTAGATCTACTGTCTCTATTATAATATGACAGACCAGCTAGATCTACTGTCTCTATTATAATATGACAGACCATCTAGATCTACTGTCTCTATTATAATATGACAGACCAGCTAGATCTACTGTCTCTATTATAAGATGACAGACCAGCTAGACCTACTGTCTCTATTATAATATGACAGACCATCTAGATCTACTGTCTCTATTATAATATGACAGACCAGCTAGATCTACTGTCTCTATTATAAGATGACATACCAGCTAGATCTACTGTCTCTATTATAATATGACAGACCAGCTAGATCTACTGTCTCTATAATAAGATGACAGACCAGCTAGATCTACTGTCTCTATTATATTATGATAGACCAGCTAGATCTACTGTCTCTATTATAATATGACAGACCAGCTAGATCTACTGTCTCTATTATAATATGACAGACCAGCTAGATCTACTGTCTCTATTATAAGATGACATACCAGCTAGATCTACTGTCTCTATTATAATATGACAGACCAGCTGGATCTACTGACTCTATTATAATATGACAGACCAGCTGGATCTACTGACTCTATTATATAATGACAGACCAGCTAGATCTACTGTCTCTATTATGTTATGACAGACCAGCTAGATCTACTGTCTCTATTATAATATGACAGACCATCTAGATCTACTGTCTCTATTATAATATGACAGACCAGCTAGATATACTGTCTCTATTATATTATGACAGACCAGCTAGATCTACTGTCTCTATTATAATATGACAGACCAGCTAGATCTACTGTCTCTATTATAAGATGACATACCAGCTAGATCTACTGTCTCTATTATAAGATGACATACCAGCTAGATCTACTGTCGCTATTATATTATGACAGACCAGCTAGATCTACTGTCTTTATTATAATTTGACAGACCAGCTAGATCTACTGTCTCTATTATAAGATGACAGACCAGCTAGACCTACTGTCTCTATTATAATATGACAGACCATCTAGATCTACTGTCTCTATTATAATATGACAGACCAGCTAGATCTACTGTCTCTATTATAAGATGACATACCAGCTAGATCTACTGTCTCTATTATAATATGACAGACCAGCTAGATCTACTGTCTCTATAATAAGATGACAGACCAGCTAGATCTACTGTCTCTATTATATTATGATAGACCAGCTAGATCTACTGTCTCTATTATAATATGACAGACCAGCTAGATCTACTGTCTCTATTATAATATGACAGACCAGCTGGATCTACTGGCTCTATTATATAATGACAGACCAGCTAGATCTACTGTCTCTATTATGTTATGACAGACCAGCTAGATCTACTGTCTCTATTATAATATGACAGACCATCTAGATCTACTGTCTCTATTATAATATTACAGACCAGCTAGATCTACTGTCTCTATTATATTATGACAGACCAGCTAGATCTACTGTCTCTTTTATAATATGACAGACCAGCTAGATCTACTGTCTCTATTATAAGATGACATACCAGCTAGATCTACTGTCGCTATTATATTATGACAGACCAGCTAGATCTACTGTCTTTATTATAATTTGACAGACCAGCTAGATCGACTGTCTCTATTATAAGATGACATACCAGCTAGATCTACTGTCTCTATTATAATATGACAGACCAGCTAGATCTACTGTCTCTATTATAATATGACAGACCATCTAGATCTACTGTCTCTATTATAATATGACAGACCAGCTAGATCTACTGTCTCTATTATAAGATGACAGACCAGCTAGACCTACTGTCTCTATTATAATATGACAGACCATCTAGATCTACTGTCTCTATTATAATATGACAGACCAGCTAGATCTACTGTCTCTATTATAAGATGACATACCAGCTAGATCTACTGTCTCTATTATAATATGACAGACCAGCTAGATCTACTGTCTCTATAATAAGATGACAGACCAGCTAGATCTACTGTCTCTATTATATTATGATAGACCAGCTAGATCTACTGTCTCTATTATAATATGACAGACCAGCTAGATCTACTGTCTCTATTATAATATGACAGACCAGCTAGATCTACTGTCTCTATTATAAGATGACATACCAGCTAGATCTACTGTCTCTATTATAATATGACAGACCAGCTGGATCTACTGACTCTATTATAATATGACAGACCAGCTGGATCTACTGACTCTATTATATAATGACAGACCAGCTAGATCTACTGTCTCTATTATGTTATGACAGACCAGCTAGATCTACTGTCTCTATTATAATATGACAGACCATCTAGATCTACTGTCTCTATTATAATATGACAGACCAGCTAGATATACTGTCTCTATTATATTATGACAGACCAGCTAGATCTACTGTCTCTATTATAATATGACAGACCAGCTAGATCTACTGTCTCTATTATAAGATGACATACCAGCTAGATCTACTGTCTCTATTATAAGATGACATACCAGCTAGATCTACTGTCGCTATTATATTATGACAGACCAGCTAGATCTACTGTCTTTATTATAATTTGACAGACCAGCTAGATCTACTGTCTCTATTATAAGATGACATACCAGCTAGATCTACTGTCTCTATTATAAGATGACATACCAGCTAGATCTACTGTCGCTATTATAATATGACAGACCAGCTAGATCTACTGTCTCTATTATAAGATGACATACCAGCTAGATCTACTGTCTCTATTATAAGATGACATACCAGCTAGATCTACTGTCTCTATTATAATATGACAGACCAGCTGGATCTACTGGCTCTATTATATAATGACAGACCAGCTAGATCTACTGTCTCTATTATGTTATGACAGACCAGCTAGATCTACTGTCTCTATTATAATATGACAGACCATCTAGATCTACTGTCTCTATTATAATATGACAGACCAGCTAGATCTACTGTCTCTATTATATTATGACAGACCAGCTAGATCTACTTTCTTTATTATAATTTGACAGACCAGCGAGAGCGACTGTCTCTATTATAAGATGACAGACCAGCTAGATCTACTGTCTCTATAATAAGATGACAGACCAGCTAGATCTACTGTCTCTATTATATAATGACAGACCAGCTAGATCTACTGTCTCTATTATGTTATGACAGACAAGCTAGATCTACTGTCTCTATTATAATATGACAGACCATCTAGATCTACTGTCTCTATTATAATATGACAGACCAGCTAGATCAACTGTCTCTATTATATTATGACAGACCAGCTAGATCTACTGTCTCTATTATAATATGACAGACCAGCTAGATCTACTGTCTCTATTATAAGATGACATACCAGCTAGATCTACTGTCTCTATTATAAGATGACATACCAGCTAGATCTACTGTCGCTATTATATTATGACAGACCAGCTAGATCTACTGTCTTTATTATAATTTGACAGACCAGCTAGATCTACTGTCTCTATTATAAGATGACATACCAGCTAGATCTACTGTCTCTATTATAAGATGACATACCAGCTAGATCTACTGTCGCTATTATAATATGACAGACCAGCTAGATCTACTGTCTCTATTATAAGATGACATACCAGCTAGATCTACTGTCTCTATTATAAGATGACATACCAGCTAGATCTACTGTCTCTATTATAATATTACAGACCAGCTGGATCTACTGGCTCTATTATATAATGACAGACCAGCTAGATCTACTGTCTCTATTATGTTATGACAGACCAGCTAGATCTACTGTCTCTATTATAATATGACAGACCATCTAGATCTACTGTCTCTATTATAATATGACAGACCAGCTAGATCTACTGTCTCTATAATAAGATGACAGACCAGCTAGATCTACTGTCTCTATTATATTATGACAGACCAGCTAGATCTACTGTGTCTATTATAATATGACAGACCAGCTAGATCTACTGTCTCTATTATAAGATGACATACCAGCTAGATCTACTGTCGCTATTATCTTATGACAGACCAGCTAGATCTACTGTCTTTATTATAATTTGACAGACCAGCTAGAGTGACTGTCTCTATTATAAGATGACATACCAGCTAGATCTACTGTCTCTATAATAAGATGACAGACCAGCTAGATCTACTGTCTCTATTATATTATGACAGACCAGCTAGATCTACTGTCTCTATTATAATATGACAGACCAGCTAGATCTACTGTCGCTATTATATTATGACAGACCAGCTAGATCTACTGTCTTTATTATAATTTGACAGACCAGCTAGAGTGACTGTCTCTATTATAAGATGACATACCAGCTAGATCTACTGTCTCTATTATAATATGACAGACCAGCTGGATCTACTGGCTCTATTATATAATGACAGACCAGCTAGATCTACTGTCTCTATTATGTTATGACAGACCAGCTAGATCTACTGTCTCTATTATAATATGACAGACCATCTAGATCTACTGTCTCTATTATAATATGACAGACAAGCTAGATCTACTGTCTCTATTATATTATGACAGACCAGCTAGATCTACTGTCTCTATTATAATATGACAGACCAGCTAGATCGACTGTCTCTATTATAAGATGACATACCAGCTAGATCTACTGTCTCTTTTATAAGATGACAGACCATCTAGATCTACTGTCTCTATTATAATATGACAGACCAGCTAGATCTACTGTCTCTATTATATTATGACAGACCAGCTAGATCTACTTTCTTTATTATAATTTGACAGACCAGCGAGAGCGACTGTCTCTATTATAAGATGACAGACCAGCTAGATCTACTGTCTCTATAATAAGATGACAGACCAGCTAGATCTACTGTCTCTATTATATAATGACAGACCAGCTAGATCTACTGTCTCTATTATGTTATGACAGACAAGCTAGATCTACTGTCTCTATTATAATATGACAGACCATCTAGATCTACTGTCTCTATTATAATATGACAGACCAGCTAGATCAACTGTCTCTATTATATTATGACAGACCAGCTAGATCTACTGTCTCTATTATAATATGACAGACCAGCTAGATCTACTGTCTCTATTATAAGATGACATACCAGCTAGATCTACTGTCTCTATTATAAGATGACATACCAGCTAGATCTACTGTCGCTATTATATTATGACAGACCAGCTAGATCTACTGTCTTTATTATAATTTGACAGACCAGCTAGATCTACTGTCTCTATTATAAGATGACATACCAGCTAGATCTACTGTCTCTATTATAAGATGACATACCAGCTAGATCTACTGTCGCTATTATAATATGACAGACCAGCTAGATCTACTGTCTCTATTATAAGATGACATACCAGCTAGATCTACTGTCTCTATTATAAGATGACATACCAGCTAGATCTACTGTCTCTATTATAATATTACAGACCAGCTGGATCTACTGGCTCTATTATATAATGACAGACCAGCTAGATCTACTGTCTCTATTATGTTATGACAGACCAGCTAGATCTACTGTCTCTATTATAATATGACAGACCATCTAGATCTACTGTCTCTATTATAATATGACAGACCAGCTAGATCTACTGTCTCTATAATAAGATGACAGACCAGCTAGATCTACTGTCTCTATTATATTATGACAGACCAGCTAGATCTACTGTGTCTATTATAATATGACAGACCAGCTAGATCTACTGTCTCTATTATAAGATGACATACCAGCTAGATCTACTGTCGCTATTATCTTATGACAGACCAGCTAGATCTACTGTCTTTATTATAATTTGACAGACCAGCTAGAGTGACTGTCTCTATTATAAGATGACATACCAGCTAGATCTACTGTCTCTATAATAAGATGACAGACCAGCTAGATCTACTGTCTCTATTATATTATGACAGACCAGCTAGATCTACTGTCTCTAGATCTACTGTCTCTATTATAATATGACAGACCAGCTAGATCTACTGTCGCTATTATATTATGACAGACCAGCTAGATCTACTGTCTTTATTATAATTTGACAGACCAGCTAGAGTGACTGTCTCTATTATAAGATGACATACCAGCTAGATCTACTGTCTCTATTATAATATGACAGACCAGCTGGATCTACTGGCTCTATTATATAATGACAGACCAGCTAGATCTACTGTCTCTATTATGTTATGACAGACCAGCTAGATCTACTGTCTCTATTATAATATGACAGACCATCTAGATCTACTGTCTCTATTATAATATGACAGACAAGCTAGATCTACTGTCTCTATTATATTATGACAGACCAGCTAGATCTACTGTCTCTATTATAATATGACAGACCAGCTAGATCGACTGTCTCTATTATAAGATGACATACCAGCTAGATCTACTGTCTCTTTTATAAGATGACATACCAGCTAGATCTACTGTCGCTATTATATTATGACAGACCAGCTAGATCTACTTTCTTTATTATAATTTGACAGACCAGCTAGATCGACTGTCTCTATTATAATATGACATACCAGCTAGATCTACTGTCTCTATTATAATATGACAGACCAGCTAGATCTACTGTCTCTATTATAAGATGACAGACCAGCTAGATCTACTGTCTCTATTATAATATGACAGACCAGCTCGATCTACTGTCTCTATTATAAGATTACATACCAGCTAGATCTACTGTCTCTATTATAACATGACAGACCAGCTGGATCTACTGTCTCTATTACGTTATGACAGACCAGCTAGATCTACTCTCTATTATAATATGACAGAACATCTAGATCTACTGTCTCTATTATAATATGACAGACCAGCTAGATCTACTGTCTCTATTATATTATGACAGACCAGCTAGATCTACTGTCTCTATTATAATATGACAGACCAGCTAGATCTACTGTCTTTATTATAATTTGACAGACCAGCTAGATCGACTGTCTCTATTATAAGATGACATACTAGCTAGATCTACTGTCTCTATTATAATATGACAGACCAGCTAGATCTACTGTCTCTATTATAAGATGACAGACCAGCTAGATCTACTGTCTCTATTATAATATGACAGACCAGCTAGATCGACTGTCTCTATTATAAGAGTACATACCAGCTAGATCTACTGTCTCTATTATAACATGACAGACCAGCTGGATCTACTGTCTCTATTACGTTATGACAGACCAGCTAGATCTACTGTCTCTATTATAATATGACAGACCAGCTAGATCTACTGTCGCTATTATAATATGACAGACCAGCTAGATCTACTGTCTCTATTATATTATGACAGACCAGCTAGATCTACTGGCTCTATTATATAATGACAGACCAGCTAGATCTACTGTCTCTATTATGTTATGACAGACCAGCTAGATCTACTGTCTCTATTATAATATGACAGACCATCTAGATCTACTGTCTCTATTATAATATGACAGACAAGCTAGATCTACTGTCTCTATTATATTATGACAGACCAGCTAGATCTACTGTCTCTATTATAATATGACAGACCAGCTAGATCGACTGTCTCTTTTATAAGATGACATACCAGCTAGATCTACTGTCGCTATTATATTATGACAGACCAGCTAGATCTACTTTCTTTATTATAATTTGACAGACCAGCTAGATCGACTGTCTCTATTATAATATGACATACCAGCTAGATCTACTGTCTCTATTATAATATGACAGACCAGCTAGATCTACTGTCTCTATTATAAGATGACAGACCAGCTAGATCTACTGTCTCTATTATAATATGACAGACCAGCTCGATCTACTGTCTCTATTATAAGATTACATACCAGCTAGATCTACTGTCTCTATTATAACATGACAGACCAGCTGGATCTACTGTCTCTATTACGTTATGACA